>NC_057807.1:517521453-517528151 GCF_018294505.1 Triticum aestivum
CGACTGTGGCATTTCTTTTATAAGCCCTTTATGTGGTGTCGCTCAGACGCCCGACTGTGGCATTTCTTTTAAAGCCCCTTTATGTGGTGTCGCTCAGACGCCCGACTGTGGCATTTCTTTTAAAGCCCTTTATGTGGTGTCGCTCAGACACCCAACTGTGGCATTTCTTTTAAAGCCGTTTATGTGGTGTCGCTCAGACGCCCGACTGTGGCATATTTGTTATTTATTTCATAATTTTAATACTGCTATGTTATTGCATTTTCATAAATAACCTACTCACATGCATCAGAGATTTATTTTTGTGACTGACGTCATGAGCACAAAAATATTTTCAGCACTTCATTGTTATATTATACCCGTGTTCATAATGTTTGCGAGTACATTCAAAGTACTCACTGGCTTGTCCCTGGCTATTGTCTTGGCCAGATTTCTTGCGTGGAGAGGAGCGACCGTGATGATAGCCCCGGAACCCACGCAATGGTGATAGCAGCCTCGCGAAGATAGGAGTTAACCTGGTCAGCTATTCCCGTGGGAAATGGAGTCCCATAGACGCTGATGATCCACAAACCGCTTCTGCCATCAACCACTAGAAACCATTTGTTGTACTCACAGACCAGAATGGTCTTGTACTACATATGTTGTATTTTGCATGGAATTTCTGTATCAAGTTGGTGCCTCATCAGCTAATAGTTATCCTGGGGCTGATGAGCACAAGGGCCATTTTCTGGGAATTAACACCCGGAGAATCGGTCGCCACAGACTTGGTATGAGAGCCAGGCTGACCATTGGCTAATTCTATCTTAGCCAGGTCAGATAACTTAGGTAAACCAACCTACGAGACCCTAACCAAAACCCCAGCCAAGCTTCTCGTGCAAGATAGCCACACTGTGGTCCCGACACTTTTTGCAGTCTGTGCCCAACCTATCAAATTAGCCTGTCGATCACATGCCAGTGACCGATGGCAAAAATTTCTCATTCGCAAGCATGCGAAGGAAGACTCCGTCCCCTTTTTCTATAAAAAGGGCACGCTAGCCCCAACCCAGCACAGCCTCTACCCCAAACCGAGCCATAATGCCAGGCCCCGTCGTGCACAACGATACCACAACAACCAACCTTGGAGGTTTTGTGACCATACTCGCAAACCTCACCCGTCGTGCCTATGCGTTAGAAGAGCCTCCAGAATATGTTGTGTACCAAGGACCCATGGGTGGTGAAAGCCGTCAATTTTGGGCCACTGTGCACATCTACAGTAGGGGTCTATCTCCTGAACGCCCCTACAGGTTCACTAGAAGAACAACTTCCTTCGAGCCACAAGCCATCCAGCTAGCTGCTCGAGAGGCTATAGTTCAACTTCGGCAATTGTCACCCAGAGTTAACTGTCGCTCGTTCTACTACTACCCCAGGCGTGAAGGGTATGGTAGACCCCCCCAAGTTGCCAACGGAGATCACGAGATAGATCCCGCGTTGTTGCACCTAGTGTGCTATGTAAGTGCACTAGAGGCATTGTTCGATCAAATCACTATTGATCTGATCGCAGCTCGAGGAGAGCTAGTTCGCCGAGCCCCGGCAAGCAGGGAAGCCGAGCCCAACGCCAGCAACCCAGTCGTGCTGTTCGGACACCCGATCGAGACCCTGAGGTCAGCTCCAACCAGTGGCAAAGGTGTCTTGATGACCCCAGAAGTGCTTCGTCACCTTTTGGGAGCACACTCCAACGGGATTGTGGCCAACAATCCCCGCGATGGTCATCATCGCTACCCCGACCCTGCAGTCCCTCCACCATCTCCGACTAATCCCGACAGTGAGACACGTGGAGAAGCCTCGACATCCACCAGACACGCCCGTTTAGACGTAAACGAGGTAGATTAAGCCGTGCGAGTAGTACCGAGTCTCAGTGTATCCTCGTTTTGTAATCGTGTAGGCTTGTTATAAACGCAACCTGTTATTGTGCCTCTGTTTTAATAGTAGCCTTGCGTATTTTGTCAGCGCCTAGTTGCATATTTCCCGGGCACAACTACCAAAACCGACCCCGGCGACACCCACAGTAACACGTCTCTTTATGAGATATGTGTATCTTTGACACTGACCCGACCTTTGGAGCTAAGCTGGCAAATTTATTACCTTTCACCACGATAAAAAAATGACCCAACTCCATTGCTATATAAAGGCCACCTCGTGACCTTACCAAGCACCCCACACCTTGTGAACCACCCTCACAACTTTTTCCTGTCATGCCGAGCCCCAGTATTCATCTGAGAACCCCAGATGCAACCCCAGGTAGCTTTGTCAAAATATTGTGGGACTTTACCTGCAGTACCATGGGTTCTACCCAGCCACCCCAGTACGAGCTGTTCAAATCGAGAATCACCCCTTCCACCTCGGAATATTGGGCAGCAGTACACATCCCTCCCGTAGACTCCAACCAAGATCCTACAGAAGTTTCCTTCATGGGGGAATCTATGCCAACCCCACGCCTGGCCATAGAAGCTGCTGCGAAAGAAGCAATTGCTCGCCTTCGATCCGCAATACCCTATGCCCGCGAACGAGGCTATTATTACTTTCCGAGCCGTGCAACGCCCGGGGGAGTAGCATCTTTCCACGGTGGGCGGATTGAGAGAGACCCAGTACTGGCCAACCTCATCTAGTACATCATCGCTCAAGAGCATTTGAACCAGCGAGTGATGGATTATCTCCAGAATCTCACTGATCTGAATCCTTAGATCACCATCGGCAGACCACTAAGGCCCGATCCGGAGAGACGCATTCATCGACTGATCAATCCCCTTCCTCCGATAGAAGAGGAGTGTATCCCTTTGCCAGAGACAATTTATCGGGACTCCGTCCAGTTACCGTTTTCATTTTAGACGTCACTGCTGTGTTTGTTATCGCAGCATATTTTTTACGTTGTAATTTGTGCATGGTACCTCGAATGTGTGCGATGAGTCGAATATTTAGTTTCTACTAGTATGAGTGGTTTTCTTCGTGATTAACTTGTGTAACCGCGAAAAATCCTAGAATGAGATTTCTTTTCCCTGAGTTGCTGCATCGTCTGTCCCCTCACTACATGGATTATTTTATTCACACAACACCACGACAGCAGACACACAACCGCTCGAACACATATGGAGTATTTGTTTTTCACAATGGCTCTTAGCAAATCTCGAGGACAAGATTTTTCTTAAGGGGGGTAGTAATTGTAACACCCCAAAAATTTAACCAGATTTTTAGTATTAATTTTTTTCCAAGAGTTTAAAATTCTTGCCTGCAAGTTTAGTTCCATTGATTTCAAAAAAAAACCTGTTTGCTAATATTGAGGATAATTATTTTCCTAGTGGAGCTTTCCAAAATATATTAGACTTCTATGCTCCCTATGTATATTTTCTTAATCAGTAGATTTATTTATTAAATTATTTCACCCCGAGCTATATTCATTAAAATGACCTATTTTGAGTTTTGGAGCTCTTTTTGTACTACAACCAGTTGATAGATTTTACTAAAAATCCAACCAAAATTTGGAGATGTCATGTGATGTCTCTAAATCACTTTTGTGCAATAATATATTTCATTCATTGCATGTCTTGAGTGCTACACCTGTTTTTCTTCTCTGGTCCAGTGGGCAATTTTGCACTACAACCCTTTTAAATATTCCTTCCTAGCTTCCACCAAAATTATGGGATGTCAGTAGGAGCATATGATTCCATTATATGCAAAGATCCAGGGATGTTCTTTGAAATTTTTGAGTGAATCAACCTCATCTTCATTCTGGTCCAACATGATGGTTTGTACAGCAACCATATTCTTGCTTGCTCTTTGGCCCTAGACTCTTTTCCCTACTTGTAGTCCTCCATGCTAAACCCCTAAGTCCAGGAGCATGCAACCATTGGCATATTTTTGGTGCATGAAATAATGCCATTCACCTCCTGTCCAGATTTGAAGTTCTGCAAAACTTGCACTAGCAAGTTTGTGCTTTTCACAAACTAACCTCACCACCCTCTTGTGCATCCAAAGAGACTTCAATCTGGAAGAATTGGCCACTCCAAGAAAAGCCTAAGTGCCTGTGGCATTTTGTCAAACACCTGGAGGGCATGAACTATTTTGGCATGAGTTTTGTTGGCATTATGAACTTGACCACCTGACCTAACCACCTTGTCCCTTGAGTTTCCTTCTATATCTAACCTCGTCCTGTTGCTTGCCAACCTCACCTGTGACCTGTAGCATGCCACATCATTGTATCGAACACCTTCCGTGCGTGCATTGGACGCGCCCAAAGCGCGCATATTGCACGAGCCGCGCCCGAGCCGACACGTCGCGCCCCTGGTTTTTGGCCCGCTCTGTAGAGCCACCCCACGCACTCCCCTTCCCACAACAACGCGCCAAGCCGCCCTGGCAGCCAACAGCGCCGCCATCAGAGCCTTGGCAGGACGCCAGCGTTCGCAGCGCACCCCTGCCTCCGTCGGTGCCGACAAGCCGCCAGCGCTTGCCAGCTGCCCCCTTAAGCATCTCCAGCTCAGCCGCAGCTTCGTCCCCTAGCGCGCGTCGCCGCCACGTCGCTATTGCTACCGAAAGACGGTTCGCCGTCGTCCTTATCACCGGCCGCCTCAGAACCGACCTCCACCGCCTATATAAGGGCCCCGGAGCTCAATCGAGTCCTCGAGCAACCTCATATGACCCCCCTATAGCTACCGCGGCCAGCAGTCGAGGAGGGGAAGGCCATCTTCCCCGAGTCCGGCCGGTTCGGTCGCCGCCAACTTCCGGACGATTCCGTCGCCACCAGTGCCTCTCCCTCTCCATTCTCTCCACCAAGAGCTCTCCCTCCCTCTCGTGAGTGCAACCCCACGCTCGATTTTGGTCAGAAACCACCGTAGCCCCAAACCTACTCTCCACCCGAACGCCTCCTCCGCCGCGAAGCTCGTCGTCAGCGACTCTGTTCACATCGGCGACCATGGCGGGTACCCATAGACTCGTCTCGACCCCCTGAGCACACACATGTCCTCAGATCACCAAGGGATGCCCCCGTTTGCCGGCAAATCCTCGCCGGAGCTCCGCCTCTGTTCGGTCGGAGGGGAACGACGCGCGCGTGGCCGGTCAAACCTGACCAGTGGGCCAGGCGGGCCCACCTTCAGTGACCCAGCGCCTGTCCACGCAGGAGTAAGTGGAAGCGCCTTTCCCGAATACGCCTTCGACGTGTTTTTCTTTTAAAATGTTTTCTTTTCTGTTTTATTTTAAAAACAGATTTTTACCAGGTCTTTGACTGGCTTTATCTTTTAAAATATAACTCCAAATGAACTAATTCTTTTCCTATCTCTCTCAAATATTGTCTAGTTTATTTTAAGATTTATTTGAAAAATTTTCAGAACAACTTTTTGTGCTGTTTTTATTTTATGTGTTAATTCATTTATATTTCTAAAATAGGATTTTTGAAGAGAGGAGAATTATTTCAAGAGTTTGAAATGCACCCTGCCTTTCCGTGACCTGAAGGCAAGCATTCTGAACCCCGGCATAATATTTTGGTGTGTTCATTAATACGTTTATAATACCACCTCATTTCGGAGAACTCGTTATTTCATGTGATATGATCATGTGCATGAATGCATATAAATGATTTCCATGCTGTTGGAAATGGGCGCACTTGTGATAATAATCATCCTCATGTGCCTTGCATGCAAACCGGAAGGAATCCGGGAAAACTTCTGCCTTGGGTAGGCATGAGTTTGTCGCCGGTCTCCGTCGGGACGGTTATGTCCAGTATGGCATGGCAGGGTATAATGAGCGGTGATTCTGCTGGTTGAAATATTTTTGTTATTCATGTCATGCAGGGAAATTTATGAACCTCCTGAGTCGACCGTAGATCAAGTCTTGTTCCAGTAACCCCCATACTTGCTTCGTACTACCACTCGTCTCTACAACAAGTAGAGTACGGTTCAGTAAGTTATCAACCTCTTTCTCTCTCACACCGTATAGAGAGTCCATGGTGGAAGATACCGGTTGTAGCTGGTAGGCAGGCCACCTGGTCCAGGGGCATGGGTGTTTCCGGTTGAGACCGAGAGGGGAGGCCACCCCTTAGAGCGCGCAATATAAATTTGATCCCATGCTACGCGAGGTTGTAGCCTCCCCACTTAGAGTTTGCTTGACAGGTGTCGTGGGTGATTCCAGACACGTGTGAGTTAAGCTGGTGTGTGCAAGTTAGGTGTGTTTTCAACAAAAAGACTGTAGACAGAATTAGTCCCTATGGACTAAAGGAATCCGTTACTCGTGGGTAAAGAGTACACCCTCTGCAGAGATAAAACCTATTCGAATAGCCGTGTCCATGGTTAAGGATTACAGTCTGGGATGGGTCAAGTGTCGGTCTTAGTGTCGGTCTTCGGAGGAGAAAATGTTAAACCAGAACTAGAAACACAACTTGTGACTTGTGATATTTATGATTATTATTTTGTTGTGGACTAACCCGTGATATTATTGGTATTATCGAATATCCCTGGGATGGTTCTACCTCCTGAATATTCACTGTGTTTTCTTTTAAAGCCCTTTATGTGGTGTTACTCAGACGGCCGACTGTGGCATTTCTTTTAAAGCCCTTTATGTGGTGTCGCTCAGACGCCCGACTGTGGCATTTCTTTTAAAGCCCTTTATGTGGTGTCGCTCAGACACCCGACAATGGCATTTCTTTTAAAGCCCTTTATGTGGTGTCGCTCAGACGCCCG
>NC_057807.1:517528465-517540440 GCF_018294505.1 Triticum aestivum
AGCCCTTTATGTGGTGTCGCTCAAAAGCCCGACTGTGGCATTTCTTTTAAAGCCCTTTATGTGTCGTCGCTCAGACGCCCGACTGTGGCATTTCTTTTATAAGCCCTTTATGTGGTGTCGCTCAGACGCCCGACTGTGGCATTTCTTTTAAAGCCCTTTATGTGGTGTCGCTCAGACGCCCGACTGTGGCTTTTCTTTTAAAGCCCTTTATGTGGTGTCGCTCAGACGCCCGACTGTGGCATATTTGTTATTTATTTCATAATTTTAATACTGCTATGTTATGGCATTTTCATAAATAACCTACTCACATGCATCAGAGATTTATTTTTGCGACTGACGTCATGAGCACAAAAATATTTTCAGCACTTCATTGTTATATTATACCCGTGTTCATAATGTTTGCGAGTACATTCAAAGTACTCACTGGCTTGTCCCTGGCTATTGTCTTGGCCAGATTTCTTGCGCGGAGAGGAGCGACCGTGATGACAGCCCCGGAACCCACGCAATGGTGATAGCAGCCTCGCGAAGATAGGAGTTAACCTGGTCAGCTGTTCCCATGGGAAATGGAGTCCCATAGACGCTGATGATCCACAAACCGCTTCCGCCATCAACCACTAGAAACCATTTATTGTACTCACAGACCAGAATGGTCTTGTACTACATATGTTGTATTTTGCTTGGAATTTTTGTATCAAGTTGGTGCCTCATCAGCTAACAGTTATCCTGGGGCTGATGAGCACAAGGGCCATTTTCTGGGAATTAACACCCGAAGAATCGGTCGCCACAGAACTCGAAATCCGGGATCACCCCGCCATCCTTGCATGACACGCTCACGCCCATTTCCTTTTGCACCGGTATCTCCATGAGCTACCGGAACCGATGTGTTGCCGTGGCATCATTTTCGGTTTCGTTGCTGTGGCACCCGTTTCGTTCCGCCATGGTGACCAAATGCTTCATAACATGCTCATGTCAACATTTTCATAAAAATTGCATACAACTTGTATATGTCTTCCGCATCATGATAACAACATTTAAAATGTTTAAAATTGTTGTTGCATTAAATTGCTAAATAACATGGGGATTTTCAGGAATTGTTGTTTGGGTTTCCGGCCTCATTTAAACTTGCCTAAATAAGTAGTTTAATTATGCTTCACCCCTTGTCATGTTTAATAACATGTAATATTGTTGTGTTACTAAACGGGAGCGAACTAAATAACTCGAATGTGGTGTTTTGCCAATATGCAACTTGTTGCATATTGAGCTCCACTTAACTTGTAGTATTGTTTGTTGCATTTTGCCATGCCACGCTCTTTAAACCGGACATGCATCATACTTGTTTGTGCATCATGCCATGTTTATGCTTGTGCATTTACCTTGTTGTTTGTTTCTTTCCGGTGTTGCTTCTTAGTTCCGGTAATGTTGCGATTGTGAGGATTCGTTCGACCAGTCCTGTTCGTCTTCTTCATGGACTCATTGTTCTTCCTAGCGGGATTTCAGGCAAGATGACCGTCACCTTGGATCTCATTACTATCATTGTTATGCTAGTTGCTTCGTTCTATTGCTATGCTATGCTACCTATCATTTGCTCTTCAAGCCTCCCAAATTGCCATGTCAGCCTCTAACCTTTTCACCCTTCCTCGCAAACCATTGCTTGGCTATGTTACCGCTTTTGCTCAGCCCCTCTTATAGCGTTGTTAGTTGCAGGTGAAGTTGAAGATTTCCCCATGATGGACAGGATTATGTTGGGATATCACAATATCTCTTATTTAATTAATGCATCTATATACTTGGTAAAGGGTGGAAGATACACGGCACCCCCGAATAACCAGCCAACCACACTAACAGGGTTTGTTGGGTGTTCAAGAAGGCAGGCAAGTTAAGTGCCGAAAATATAGACAAGGGGCTGCATATCGATGACGAGGAGGAGCCCAGGTCGCCGAACAACAGAGGACAGAAGGGTTTTCCCCAACAAGTGCGGACGGTCAACATGATATACGCAACCCACATCCCCAAAAGGGAGCGGAAGCATGCACTCAGGGACGTATATGCGTTGGAGCCAGTCGCCCCAAAGTTCAACCCATGGTCCTCCTGCCCAATCACTTTTGATCGAAGGGACCACCCCACTAGCATCCGTCACGGTGGATTCGCCGCATTGGTCCTAGACCCAATCATTGACGGATTTCACCTCACTAGAGTCCTCATGGACAGTGGCAGCAGCCTGAACCTGATTTATCAAGATATAGTGCGAAAAATGGGTATAGATCCTTCGAGGATTAAACCCGCAAAGACGACCTTTAAAGGCGTCATTCCAGGTGTAGAGGCCAGCTGTACAGGCTCAGTTACACTCGAAGTGGTCTTCGGATCCCCGGATTATTTCCGAAGCAAAGAGTTAATCTTCGACATAGTCCCGTTCCGAAGTGGCTATCACGCCCTACTCGGGTAAACCGCATTCGCAAAGTTCAATGAGGTGCCGCACTATGCATACCTCAAGCTCAAGATACCAGGCCCTCGAGGAGTCATTACGGTCAATGGAAACACCGAACGCTCTCTCCGAACAGAGGAGCACACGGCGGCCCTTGCGGCGGAAGTACAAAGTAGCCTCTCAAGGCAATTCTCCAGTCCGGCTGTTAAACGTCCGGACAACGTCAAGCACGCCCGGAGTAACCTTCAACAAGACCGTCTGGCACGTTCCAAGCAAGCATAGCAGTGCGTCCCCAACCCCAGCCCTTGCGAGATTGCGAAACCAGTACCACGCGTACATAATTATGATCTGGAAATACCATGGGCATAAGGGGAGGGGCACAACCATGGCACGCCCAGAATGCGGCTCAACTGCACTAGGGGCTCCCAATTTTGTCATTTCTCTTTTCTTACTTTCAGGACTCCACTCTCAGGAAGGCCTGTCCGACAGTATAATCGCCGAACACACGATGCAACAGCTAGGGAGACAACAAGCCACGTCGAATGTCCAGGTGGTCTCTATAACGAGCTAAATACCTGTCTTACTTAAAGTCCCGCAGCTTGCCCCTGGAGGGGGACATGTCAAATAATCCCATCTCTTGCTTATCACACTATTGGTATCGTTCTGCTTTCATAGCAGCCCCTTAATAAACAATACGTAGCTCTTGTCTAGTATTGCATTCATTTTTTATGTAAATATGTTCAGTTATGACATTATGCAACCGTACACTTTGGTACGGCCAATACACCAGGGGCTTAAGTACCCCATAATATGGTGTGAGAAGACCGAACACTCTCACGAGTGCGGCACCCCGAACTTATAGCATTATATGCATCGGCTCCGAATCATGTCTTGGGTCAATAGTTGGGTTTGCCCGGCTCCCATGTTTTGGTACCTTACGTTCCGCTATATCGGCTAAGGTAGCGCTGGGAGAACTACTGCGATTGTGCCCCAGTTGAGCTGAGTTAACACCTCAGTAGAGAAAGCTAAAACTGACCGTCATGATAGGGCGAGAGTTGGTCGCTGTTCGAGAGGTTTTTCGAGTCCCTAAAGACTTATGCCGCTTAGAGCGAGGAGCTGGCTTTGTCCGGCCTAGGCATGGATAGCGCCCCGAACTCGGTCTTCCAAATACTAGGGGCTTTACCGAAATTTAAAATTATAGAATTCTATGGCTAAGTGAGAGTGATAAAGCATTATAGTCCGATTTCCTTGTTCGTTGTGCTGAGCGCCTCCCTCGAAGGACCCAAGAATGGGAACAAGAGCGCACAGGTTTATCCCGAACACCCCACCACTCGTGGCCTGGGGTTAGAAGTCGACGACTTGCATCTCTCAGATTTAATAAACGGTCGCATAGAAGGTAATATTTTAAATTCAAAAAGTGTTGCTTAGCGCATATGAACAAGTTTTCAACGCACAGGATAAACACAAGCGAGTCTACTCAAAAATTAAATCCTTGGAACATTCATTCGCCACAAGGCGGGCACCCTTCAGGACACCCTCATAATACATCTCGGGCCTGCGATGCTCCTTCCCCTTCGGTGGCCCTTCTGTCACCAGCTTCTCAGCATCCAGCTTGCCCCAGTGCACTTTAGCACGGGCAAGGGCCCTACAGGCGCCTTCGATGCATACAGAGCGCTTGATGACTTCAAGCCGTGCACAGGCATCGACCAGCCGCCTCACCAGCCCAAAGTAGCTCCCAGGCATGGCCTCCCCAGGCCATGGCCGGCCTATAAGGCCCTTCATGGCCTGTTCGGCTGCCTTATGGAGCCCGACCAGCTGCTTCAGCCGGTCGCTCAGGGGCACTGGGTGTCCGGCCTCAGCATACTAGGACCAGAACACCTTCTCCGTTGAGCTCCCTTCCTCGGCCCGGTAGAATGCGGCGGCGTCGGATACACTGCGGGGCAGATCTGTGAATGCTCCTAGAGAGCTCCGGACTCGGGTAAGTAACAGGTAATTTACTTTCACGTGCTTGCTTTGCATAAAGAATGCCTTACCCGCCGCTATCTTTTTCATCGCCTCAATTTCCTGGAGGGCTTATTGGGCTTCGGCCTTGGCAGATTTGGCGCTTTCAAGTGCCGGGGCAAGCTCGGACTCTCGAGTCTTTGAGTCAAGCTCTAAACTCTCGTGTTTTTTCACAAGAGCATCGAGATCTTGCCGCACCTCCGCCACCCGCGCCTCTTGTTTCTCTCGCTCGGTGCGCTCCACGGCCGCAATGTCTTCGGCCTTAGACAGTGCTTCCTTCAGGGTCGCCACCTCGGTTGTGGCCCCTGTAACATTCACCTTGGTCCTGTCACTATTTGCAACCAGCTATTTTTATATATACTTACATAAGGTACTACCTACCTTCCTTGTCCTCGAGCTGCTTCTTGGCACGACTGAGCTTGTTCTTGGACCGCTCGAGGCTCTGCTTTAATGCATTGACCTCCGCAGTCAGTGCGGTAGAGGTCTGCAGCGCAGCCTGCATTCCCATATTGACATATTTTTGTTAGACTCCTGGAAGAGAAGAGGATTGAGGGACAGAAGGAGCTGGAGGCCAACAAGGAATAGAAGAAGCTGTTCCACTCGTAGCTCTTCTTCTTTTTTTAAAGCTTAACTCACATTTCGGGAGCGGATGCTGCTCGAGCTAAAGATATGCCCCCAACTCTTGAACAACACTCACTTGCCTTGGCCGATAGCTTAGATGACCGACCGTTAGGATGCGTATATCTTTTTAGATCCTCAGTCTGGCTTTTCTTTCCGAACACCAAACTGAGCATCAGGGGCTACTGTCTATGCGGTAATATTTTTACAAATCTTAAATACATACCTCAAAGCCTGTTAGAAGGCTGGCACAGGCTTCTGTCAGCCCGCTCTTGGCGGACTGAACCTTCTGGGTCACCGCACTCATAATAGTGCGGTGCTCCTCGTCGATGGAGGTGCCGTTAAGCACCTCCAGCAAAATGTCCGGTGCCTCCGGTTGGACGGAGGCCACCGGTGTCGTAGGCTTGCCCTTATTGCGAGGGGGCGCCTGCCGAACTCCGGAACCACTGAAGGTTCCGGCGCGGTGTCCGACCCAGGGCCGGACTTAGATCCCTCTAAGGATGCGTAAGGAAAGGTTGTATGCAATACAATCAGAAAAGTTTTGTCGATCCTAAGGATGCTAAAAGGTATGCTAGCTCCAGCGATCCTTCTAAGGACTGGAGTAAGCATCTCGGAGTTGGAATGTACGCTTTGATGAGATGATCAAAGATTTTGGATTTATACAAAGTTTATGAGAAACTTGTATTTCCAAAGAAGTGAGTGGGAGCACTATAGAATTTCTGATGAGTATATGTTGTTGACATATTGATGATCAGAGATGATGCAGAATTTCTAGAAAGCATATAGGGTTATTTGAAAGGTGTTTTTCAATAGAAAACCTGGATTAAGCTACTTGAACATTGAGCATCAAGATCTATAAGGATAGATCAAAATGCTTAATAATACTTTCAAATGAGCACATACCTTGACATGATCTTGAAGGTGTTCAAGATGGACCAGTCAAAGAAGGAGTTCTTGCCTGAGTTGTAAGGTACGAAGTTAAGACTTAAAGCTCGACCACGGCAGAAAAGAGAGAAAGGACGAAGGTCGTCCCCTATGCTTTAGACGTAGGCTCTATAGTATGCTATGCTGTGTACCGCACCGAAAGTGTGCCTTGCCATGAGTCAGTCAAGGGGTACAAGAGTGATCCATGAATGGATCATAGGACAACGGTCAAAGTTATCCTTAGTAACTAGTGGACTAAGGAATTTTCTCGATTATGGAGGTGGTAAAAGAGTTCGTCGTAAAGGTTACGATGATGCAAGCTTGACACCTATCCGGATAGCTCTGAGTAGAGAGACCGGATACATATAATGGAGCAATAATTTAGAATAGCTCCAAGTAGAACAGTTGTTTGGAATAGCTCCAAATAGAGCGTGGTAGCTGCATCTAAGAGATGACATGGAGATTTGTAAAGCACACATGGATCTGAAAGGTTCAGACCCGTTGACTAAAACCTCTCTCACAAGCAACATGATCAAACATAAAACTCATTGAGTGTTAATCACATAGTGATGTGAACTAGACTACTGACTCTAGTAAACTCTTGGGTATTAGTCACATGGCGATGTGACCTGTGAGTGTTAATCACATGGCGATGTGAACTAGATTATTGACTCTAGTGCAAGTGGGAGACTGTTGGAAATATGCCCTAGAGGCAATAATAAAAGTGTTATTATTATATTTCTTTGTTCATGATAATAGTCTTTTATTCATGCTATAACTGTAGTATCCGGAAATCGTAATACACGTGTGAATACATAGACCACAATATGTCCCTAGTGAGCCTCTAGTTGACTAGCTCGTTGTGATCAACAGATAGTCATGGTTTCCTGGCTATGGACATTGGATGTCGTTGATAACGGGATCACATCATTAGGAGAATGATGTGATGGAAAAGACCCAATCCTAAGCCTAGCACAAAGATCGTGTAGTTCGTATGCTAAAGCTTTTCTAATGCCAAGTATCTTTTCCTTAGACCATGAGATTGTGCAACTCCCGGATACCGTAGGAATGCTTTGGGTGTACCAAACGTCACAACGTAACTGGGTGGCTATAAAGGTGCATTACAGGTATCTCCGAAAGTGTCTGTTGGGTTGGCACGAATCGAGACTGGGATTTGTCACTCCGTGTAAACGGAGAGGTATCTCTGGGCCCACTTGGTAGGACATCATCATAATGTGCACAATGTGACCAAGGGGTTGATCACGGGATGATGTGTTACGGAACGAGTAAAGAGACTTGCCGGTAACGAGATTGAACAAGGTATTGGATACCGACGATCGAATCTCGGGCAAGTAACATACCGATAGACAAAGGGAATTGAATACGGGATTGATTAAGTCCTTGACATCGTGGTTCATCCGATGAGATCATCGTGGAACATGTGGGAGCCAACATGGGTATCCAGATCCCGCTGTTGGTTATTGACCGGAGAACGTCTCGATCATGTCTGCATGTCTCCCGAACCCGTAGGGTCTACACACTTAAGGTTCGATGACGCTAGGGTTATAAAGGAAGCTTGTATGTGGTTACCGAATGTTCTTCGGAGTCCCGGATGAGATCCCGGACGTCACGAGGAGTTCCGGAATGGTCCGGAGGTAAAGATTTATATATGGGAAGTCCTGTTTTGGTCACCGGAAAAGTTTCGGGCGATATCGGTATTGTACCGGGACCACCGGGAGGGTCCCGGGGGTCCACCAAGTGGGGCCACCTGCCCCAGAAGGTTGCGTGGGCCAAGTGTGGGAGGGGACCAGCCCCTAGGAGGGCTGGTGCGCCCCCCACAAGGGTGCAAGGCGCAAGGGAGAGTGGGAGGGGGCAAACCCTAGTCCAGATGGGCCTTAAGGCCCATATTGGTGCGCCTCCCTCTCCTCTCCCCCCTTGGCCGCCTCCCCTTTGCCATCTAGGGCTGGCCGCACCCCTTGGGGGTGGGAAACCCTAAAGGGGGCGCAGCCCCCCCTTCCCCCTATATATAGTTGAGGTTTGGGGCTGCCATACACATGAGTTCTCTCCCTCTTGGTGCAGCCCTACCTCTCTCCCTACTCCTCCTCTCCCATGGTGCTTGGCGAAGCCCTGCGGGATTGCCACGCTCCTCCACCACCACCACGCCGTTGTGCTGCTGTTGGATGGAGTCTTCCTCAACCTCTCCCTCTCTCCTTGCTGGATCAAGGCGTGGGAGACGTCACCGGGCTGTACGTGTGTTGAACGCGGAGGTGCCGTCCGTTCGGCACTTGGTCATCGGTGATTTGAATCATGACAAGTACGACTCCATCAACCCCGTTCTCTTGAACTCTTCCGCTTAGCGATCTACAAGGGTATGTAGATGCACTCTCCTTCCCCTCGTTGCTGGTTTCTCCATAGATAGATCTTGGTGACACGTAGGAAAATTTTGAATTTCTGCTACGTTCCCCAACATCTTGGACCCTCCGGCCTCCCTAGTTGGGGCGGCCTTCCTTTTCTTTCCTCCCCGTTGGAGGGGGAGAGGCTTCTTCTTCCTCCTCCTCGTTTTTGGAGGAGGAGTGCGCTTCGGGGTCATCGGGCGATGAATCCGACACCACCAGGCGTGGGAACTCCTTCGAGTTCCCGTGGCCTTCTTCTTGGCCTTCTTCTCCGGCACCACATGAGGAGCCGGGACCAGCAGCTTCGCCAAGCGTGCATCCGCTAGGCCTTCGGGCAAAGGAGCCGGACAGTCAAACTCTCCGGACGTCTTCTTCCAGTCCTGTCAAAGGAGCGGGAGCTTAGATCCTGCATAGAGTCAAACTATGGAAAACGAGTGCCCTGCAAAGGGTGAAACAAGCTTACTTTGCTGGCTTGGTGCTTTGCGCAGAATCCATGATCCTCGGTGATGGGAGGGGGAACCTCAGAGCTCTTGAATAGCACCTTCCAGGCGTCCTCGTGGTTTGTGTCGAAGAGCCTAGACAAAGTCTGGTGCTGGGCCGGGTCGAACTCCCACAAGTTGAAAGCCCGTCGTTGACATGGGAGGATCCGACGGAAGAGCATGACCTGGACTACGTTGACAAGTTTAACCTTCTTGTCCACCAGGTTTTGGACGCAGGTTTGGAGTCCGGTCACCTCTTACGAATGACCCCACGATAGGCCCGTCTCTTTCCAGGAGGTCAGCCGTGTGGGAATGCTAGATTGGAATTCGGGGGCCGTTGCCCATTCAGGGTCACGCGGCTCGGTGATATAGAACCACCCCGATTGCCACCCTTTGATGGTTTCCACAAAGGAGCCCTCGAGCCATGTGACATTAGGCATCTTACCCACCATGGCGCCTCCGCACTCCGCTTGCCGGCCGCCCACAACCTTCGGCTTGACGCTGAATGTCTTCAGCCATAGGCCGAAGTGGGGCTTGATGCGGAGGAAGACCTCGCACACGATGATAAACGCTGAGATGTTGAGGATAAAGTTTGGGGCCAGATCGTGGAAATCCAGGCCGTAGTAGAACCTGAGCCCCCGGACAAATGGGTGGAGTGGGAAGCCCAGTCCGCGGAGGAAATGGGGGAGGAACACCACCCTCTCATGGGGCCTGGGGGTGGGGATGAGCTGCCCCTCATCTGGGAGCCAGTGCGCGATGTCGTTGGACAAGTATCCGGCTTTCCTCAACTTTTTGATTTGCCCCTCCGTGACGGAGGAAGCCATCCACCTGCCTCCCACTTCAGACATGATTGGATAAGGTTGAGGTGGGAAGTGCGGACTTGGGTGCTGGAGGTCGAGTGCGCGGAAATGGATAAGCAAGGGAGGAAGAAGGTAGATGGAAAGGGTGGATGCTTATCCCCTTATATGGGCGGCCGAAACTATGTGCCCCCGCCAGCCTGGTAAAACTCGCTTATCTCCCAAGCACAATGATTAATGGCATGGTTGGGTTACCCTCGCCCGTATTGATGAGAATCCCGGAATAAGGGGACATGATCTCTACTTTGACAAGACGTGCCAAGGAAACCGCCTCGCTAAACACGCTGAGGTGGGACAGTAAAACGATTCGAATAAAGGCTTGGCCATAGCATGACATGCTATGAATACGTCAGCAGATTAGATTTGTGTGAATATTATTCTCTCTACGGTGGTATGTGGAACTTATTTTGCAGACCCGAACACTATCCTTGTGTTCAAAATCTTTTATGAAGTATTCGGAGGAGGAATCCGCCTTGCAATGCCGAAGACAATTTGCGCGTCGGACTCGTCGTCATTGAAGCCTGGTTCAGGGGCTACTGAGGGAGTCCTGGATTTGGGGGTGTCCGGATGGCTGGACTATGACCTTTGGACGGACTCCCGGACTATGAAGATACATGATTGAAGACTTCGTCCCATGTCCGGATGGGACTTTCCTTGGCGTGGAAGGAAAGCTTGGTGATACGATATGTAGATCTCCTCCCATTGTAACCGACTCTGTGTAGCCCTAGCCCTCTCCGGTGTCTATATAAACCAGAGGGTTTTAGTCCGTAGGACGAACAACAATCATACCATAGGCTAGCTTCTAGGGTTTAGCCTCTCTGATCTCGTGGTAGATCTACTCTTGTACTACCCATATCATCAATATTAATCAAGCAGGAGTAGGGTTTTACCTCCATCGAGAGGGCCCGAACCTGGGTAAAAACATCGTGTCCCTTGTCTCCTGTTACCATCCGCCTAGACGCACAGTTCCGGACCCCCTACCCGAGATCCGCCGGTTTTGACACTGACACTCAGCCTTATGCCTGGCTCTTTGTTCCACTCTTGCCGCCCTAGTTTCCGTCATACCGGTGTTATGTTCCCGGATTTTGCTTTCCTTACGCAGTTGGGTGATTTATGGGACCCCCTTGACAGTTCGCTTTGAATAAAACTCCTCCAGCAAGGCCCAACCTTGGTTTTACCATTTGCCTCACCTAGCCCTTTTTTCCCTTGGGTTTTCGGAGCCCGAGGGTCATCTTTATTTACCCCCCCGGGCCAGTTCTCCTCCGAGTGCTGGTCCAAACCGAGTGATGTCTGGCGCCCCCTGGGCAACCAGGGTCTATGCCAACCCGACGTCTTGCTCATCCAGTGTGCCCTGAGAACGAGATATGTGCAGGTCCTATCAGGATTTGTCGGCACATCGGACGGCTTTGCTGGTCTTGTTTTACCATTGTCGAAATGTCTTATAACCGGGATTCCGAGTCTGACCGGGTCTTCCTGGGAGAAGGAATATCCTTCGTTGACCGTGAGAGCTTGTGATGGGCTAAGTTGGGACACCCCTGCAGGGTATAAACTTTCGAAAGTCGTGCCCGCGGTTATGTGGCAGATGCGAATTTGTTAATGTCCGGTTGTAGATAACTTGACACCAGATCTGAATTAAAACGCATCAACCGCGTGTGTAGCCGTGATGGTCTCTTTTCGGCGGTGTCCGGGAAGTGAACACGGTTTTGGGTTATGTTCGACGTAGGTAGGAGTTCAGGATCACTTCTTGATCATTGCTAGCTTCACGACCGTTCCGCTTGCTCTCTTCTCGCTCTTATTTGCATATGTTAGCCACCATATATGCTTAGTCGCTGCTGCAGCCTCACCACTTTACCCCTTCCTTTCCCATTAAGCTTTGCTAGTCTTGATACCCATGCTAATGGGATTGCTGAGTCCTCGTGGCTCACAGATTACTACAACAACAGTTGCAGGTACGGGTTATGCGATGATCATGAGGTGAGAGCAATGTTTGCTTGTTTTGGAGTTCTTCTTCTGCTTCTTCTTCGATCAGGGGATAGGTTCTAGGTCGGCAGCCTGGGCTAGCAGGGTGGATGTCATTTGAGTTTCTGCTTGTGTTTCATCCGTAGTCGGATGTTGTTCTTATGTAAGATGATGTTGTATTCGTGTGGCATTGTATGCCTTATGTATGTATCCCTATCTATTATCTAATGTTGATGTAATGATATCCACCTTGCAAAAGTTCAAGATGCGCTTCTATCCTTGGTGGGACCTTCGAGTTCCTTTAGGATGGGGTCGCATCTTG
>NC_057807.1:517540672-517629572 GCF_018294505.1 Triticum aestivum
TCTCAAGGGGGGGGGTGGTGGCCAAGGGGGGGAACTTGCCCCCCTAGTCAAGTGGGGCGCCCCCACCCCTAGGGTTTCCAACCCTAGGCGCAGGGGAGGCCCAAGGGGGGCGCACCAGCCCACCAGGGGCTGGTTCCCTTCCCACTTTAGCCCATGTGGCCCTCCGGGATAGGTGGCCCCACCCGATGGACCCCCGGGACCCTTCCGGTGGTCCCGGTACAATACCGGTGACCCCTGAAACTTTCCCGATGGCCGAAACTGGACTTCCTATATACAATTCTTCACCTCTGGACCATTCCGGAACTCCTCGTGGCATCCAGGATCTCATCCGGGACTCCGAACAACTTTCAGGTTACTGCATACTAATATCTCTACAACCCTAGCATCACCGAACCTTAAGTGTGTAGACCCTACGGGTTCGGGAATCACGCAGACATGACCGAGACAGTTCTCTGGCCAATAACCAACAGCAGGATCTGGATACCATGTTGGCTCCCACATGTTCCATGATGATCTCATCGAATGAACCATGATGTCGAGGATTCAAGTAATCCCGTATACAATTCCCTTTGTCAATCGGTACGTTACTTGCCCGAGATTCGATCGTCGGTATCCCAATACCTCGTTCAATCTCGTTACCGCCAAGTCACTTTACTCGTACCATAATGCATGATCCCGTGACCAACCACTTGGTCACATTGAGCTCATTATGATGATGCATTACCGAGTGGGCCTAGAGATACCTCTCCGTCATACGGAGTGACAAATCCTAGTCTCGATCCGTGTCAACCCAACAGATACTTTCGGGGATACCTGTAGTATACCTTTATAGTCACCCAGTTATGTTGTGACGTTTGGTACACCCAAAGCACTCCTACGGTATCCCGGAGTTACACGATCTCATGGTCTAAGGAAATGATACTTGACATTAGAAAAGCTCTAGCAAATGAACTACACGATCTTGTGCTATGCTCAGGATTGGGTCTTGTCCATCACATCATTCTACTAATGATGTGATCCCGTTATCAATGACATCCAATGTCCATAGTCAGGAAACCATGACTATCTGTTGATCAACTAGCTAGTCACTAGAGGCTCACTAGGGACATGTTGTGGTCTATGTATTCACACATGTATTACGATTTCCAGATAACAAAATTATAGCATGAATAATAGAAAATTATCATGAACCAGGAAATATAATTATAATCATTTTATTATTGCCTCTAGGGCATATTTCCAACAACTACTATTAAAACCTAGCTGGGGCAACTATTTCATGCCTCGATCTAATTTGGGCTGGACACAAGACAGACCTTGCCATGAACATCATCGAGGACGTCCGACAACAGCTCAATCCTGTGAACCTTCATGAAGACAACCTTGTGGCCTTGCCACTAATAAACTAGTTTGTGGAGGCATGCCACGTCATCTTCCTGCGTAAGCTTGACAAGAACAGTATGCCTCACAAACGAAGGAGTAGCTTTGAACTTCTTGTACTTCAGTACACCTTGGACAACACACCTGACAACAGTGAGGCTGGAATACAACTCGACATTGGTATAAGCGCAAATGGCTTCCAGGATCCAACATCCTAAGAACTCTGTTTTTCTAGTGCGTATATTTAGGTCATCCGCCTCATAGCGAGTGACATGTACAACCACACAATCCTTGTCTGTATCAGGGCTCTAATTGAAACAGAAACAAATTCTGAATTACTTTCCAGTATAAGAAACACAAGTTATTTAAACCGCTATGTATAGCATGACATCAAAGCTAATAAAATTTTGCATTATTCATCACCACGTACTTAGATGAAAAACCACAATCGTGATCGGCAAAGAAGAAAATCACCTTGGGCAGCTCAGCGGGGCGGGGGGGTGGGGGGCACATCCTCGAAGGGGGAAAACTACTCCAGCAGTGCCACGGGGGCTGTAACCTCAAACAGGGCTTGACCATCTCAGTAGTGGCCGTGAGCGTATCTGGGGTCGGCTCAGTGGCTGCCTCCATTTTCTTGGAGCTCTCTGTCTCGTGGGGATCAGCCTCCCGCGTCTGCTCCAATATCGGCAGATCTTTGCCTGGTTCTCCTTGGTCCATCATGAAACTGACGAATACTAGGAGACCACGGAAAGGAAAACACAATCGCAATAACAATGAAATAAAAAAGAGAGTGAGGATTAGTTATTGCTTTGCAAAAGTTCTTTTTTTTCTGAACGAAAATATACCAACATCACGGATCCGCTTACCTCCCCTTTGTTGGGAGAGAAGAACAGTGGCAGATGTGAGTGTTGCCTTTCTTGAAGACGGTGAGGGATAAGGGGATTCAGCGAAGAGTGAAATGATGGTTGGTTCATTCGTCAAACTTAGACTGCGGGGAGGTGGGGTTTTGTGATGACGGCTTGTTACTGCCGTGCTATGACCGGGGTGACTCTCCGCCTGCATACTGCCTTCTAATTTGGTAGATGGCATTTGGGCCCGCGCGCTGCATGGCCTGCATGTCAGTGAACAAAAGTATAACGACATTCAGTAGAGGGAGATGTTTCGATGACCTAGGAGGAGCCAGAAGCAGTAGTGTATCCACTGTATTAGTAGTAATTGTTTTTCTAGGTAGCTGTAGAGTGTCTCCACTCTACTAGTAGTAATTGTTTCTCTGGGCCCAAGACAAAACAGCCCATCCACCCTAGTAAATAATAAAATCAAATCAAAAGCCCATATATTTACTTAATGAGAGGCGCTACCCACACCCATCACACCGCCCCAAAAAAACCTGGGTGCTCTTCTTCCTCCTCACTCCCACCCACCTCACGTCAGCTCGCTCCACTCGTACCCCAAAATTTGTCACCTCACTCCTACAGAAAACCCCAGCTCCCCTTCTTCCTCACTACTACAGAAAAAACCCAGCTCCCCTTTTTCTTGACTCGAACTACAACTAGGCTCGTCATTCGTTACTCTGCTCAAATCCGTGAGCGCGACGCGACACCCTCGAGGAAAATGGAGTCAACCGACCCCAGCGCCAAGAAGATGAGGCTCCCGCCAGCGGCGACGCCTGTTGTAGATCCCGCACCCGGCAGTGCGGGGAAAAGCGGCTACCCTGCCCCCACCAGATCTCAGGAACCCATAGAATCTCGGGTGGACCACATCAGCGATCTCCCAGACGCCGTCCTTGGGGAGATCATCTCGCTTCAGCAAGGATGGCCGCCGCACCCAAGTCTTCTCAATTCGGTGGCGCCCTCTATGGCGCGCCATGCCCCTTAATCTCGATTGTCGTTAGCTATCTCTCTTCAATGATTTTGAAATCCAAGAGCCATCATCTCCTCCCACCAGGGATCCGTTCAAAGCCTCTACATCCCATCATGCTACCTAAGCAAGCATACCATGCCCTGCATGGTGGACGCCTTGCTGAAATCCCCTGAATTCATAGAACTACAGCTGCTTGAGTTCTACTATTCCCCTAGAAATCACCTAACACCAACCGAACGCCGTGTACTTGTGCCCTCAGTACCGATGTCCATCTCACGGTTTTATTCCTCTCTCCACATCGCCACCTTTGCGCTATGCTACCTACCAGACAATCTGGTACTAAACCTTCAACTCCCATTTCTCAAGAAACTTTCACTTGTGCGAGTTCGTATATCGGAGGCCTCATTGCACAACATCATCCACTCCAGTTGCCCTACCCTGGAGTGCTTGGTGCTTGTTTTCACAGTTAGAATTGGTTGTCTCCAAATAAAGTCGCCTAACCTTGTAAGAATTGGAATTTCTTTTGACGGAAGGCAACTCATCATCCAAGATTCCCCTTCACTTCAAAGGTTGATCCTTGATTCTAGTTATTCACCATTGCAAATAACCGTCCTCTCTGCACCTAAACTGGAGACCTTAGGTGTAATACATGATCTCTATGCTCATTTCAATATGGTGTTTGGCTCCACAATTCTTCAGGTACTTTATATTATCATCTACACTTGTACCCATAAGCTGCATTTTAAATTTCTGCGCATAAGTTATATATCATCTTGGAGTACACATTTTGTACTAATATTATGTTCTATTCTCAATGAAGAGTTTCTCCATGGATGGCCTATCAATGGTGCTGGATTCTGTCAAGATCTTATATATCCAAATGAATAGTTTTGATCTAAATAAGATTATTGGCTTGCTGCAATGCTTTCCATGTCTGGAGAAGTTGTATATAAAGGTGATAATTTCATGCACATTGGAAGCCCGCATATAGTGAACTAGAATTAACCGTTCAGCTGTTTCTCTTTCAACACTCTTTTTTTAGATCTTAACTATTTTCAATCTTCATGTCTATTTAGGCAACAGGACGGGGTAAGAAAGTTATAACCAATCGGTGGATTCGTAAGCACCGGGATTTTCTCACTTCTCATGAGATTAGATTGAAGACAATAACGCTAGAACGATATGTAGCCAACAATGCAAACACTAGATTTGTCACATTCTTCCTGCTGAATGCGAGGTTACTATCGTCCATCAGCCTTAAGTTTATCAGCAGCATGGTTTTGACGGATGGGTATGTCGAAGAGAAAAAAAAGGAGTTTCAGGTGGAAAAAAGAGCTTCTAAACGTGCCGGGCTTCTATTTACAACATATTGTGGTCATAATCCAGTAAATTTTATGACCCATGATGTTCATTCTATGGACCTGACCAATCCATTTGACCGTGACTGCCGAAAACAGTGCTAGAGTTAGATGTTGTTGCCCTTTTCAACCTGGATTTTGTGTAAACCTGATGAACAATTAACCCTCGTGCTTTTGTACAGTTTGTAAGCTGGAGTTAGATGTTCTTTGCCCTTTTCAACTCGGCTGTGACTATTTTTGGGGATATAACTATTAGGTATGACCCGCCAGGAGGAGCCGGGTTATACCTATAACACTACTGGAATCAGCTTATTTGCCGTCTGCCAGTTCTTTGCCATCAGCTGACGGACGGCAAAGAGGCACTTTGCCGTCTGCTTGCAAAAAACAGACGACAAAGAACTGACAGACGGCAAAGATGCCAGTTGCCATCATCCAATTATTTGCCGTCTGCCAGCAGATGGCAAAGAATCTTTACCATGTGCTGGTGGACGGCAAAGAGGTGGGGCTATCTCTTTTTTTGTGGGTACAAAGAAAATCATTGACCCCCACCTCCTTTCTCTGTCTCCCCTCTCTCCGCACGGCCCCCACCTCCTCTCTCTCTCTCCCCTCTCTCTCTCCCCCGCTCGTCTCTCCCTCTCCCTCGCGCGAGCACCTACGGCGGCCGATTTCGGCGAGCTCCGACGGGATTCGATGCCGCCCAGCACACCCACGTGACCCCCTCGCCCCGCTCCTCCATCCCCTCCGACCAGATCTGACTCACGCGTCCTCCAGCGACCACGTGTGACCCTCCCCTGCGGCTAGGGTTTCGGCCACCACATCGCTGGCGTGGCTCCGGTGTTGCTCCGGTGACTCAGGTGAGTCTCTTCACTCCTCCTCGTCACATCCATCCCTCTCTTTCTCACCGCGTCGCGCCGCGTCTCCTCTCCCTCACAGATCCATCACGCCGGGAAGCCATGGAAGGGAAGGACGCCATGGATGGGAAGGACGCCGTGGAGGACGCAGCTCCACCACTGCCCCAACGCCATGCAGGTCCGCCCCTTCTCCTCTCCTCCCCTCTTGGATTTATTCTTTTCCTGCCTTGCACCCGTCCACTCAAGTTCTAAACCAAACAAGAAAAAATATCAATCTTGTTTTTGCTGCATATGCAATAATGGTTGAGGAGGACTCAGTTGTTCACTTCTATAATTGTGCCATAAATCGGTTTACTCTGCTTGAGGGCTGCCGTGGTTAGCTCGATTTGATAGGGTCCTTACTACATATGCTGCAGGGATTTAACTTGACTTGTTAATAATGAGTGTCAATCAATCAAACACAAGGAAACTATAAATGCTTACTATTTCGTATAGTGATCGTTGTGTTGTGTATAGGTAAAACTTGTGTTGTCCTTATCTACTTCGGAGGCATCATCATGTGTTGTCAATTTAGTTTCTGCCATGGTTTTGGTTTGGTCCTGCTTATGCCAAATCGATCATTCATTGCTTCTGAACACTCTACCTTTAATCTTTCCTTCTATAAAACCGGCCTTTCTTCTATTGAATGGAGTGTTTGCCTCCTATGCAGGAAAAGTAGCTCATTCATCGCTGATTTGGCATGTGCAACCAAAGTGGACGGACCGTATTTAGGTCTGGTCGCCGTGAGGATCCTCTGGCTGTGCTGGATGTGCCGTGGCGCGGTGGTGCCCCCGGGTGGCGCCTCCGTGCTGCGGTGCCCCTGGTTGGCGCCTTCGTGCCCGTGCTCTCACTGGCGCCGCCGTTGTGGTGCTCTCTGGAAAGCTCCGGCTTGTTGTGGTGGTGTTGGTTGTGATGTTGGTCACACCATAGTGATGGTGTGGCTGCATCCTGCTTCGGCTACAACTCCTTTTGGTGAGCTTCTCCTTGCTCCCCTCCTGATCTCTCTAATGCATAGCTCTTGATCTTGTTGGATGTGAGGCTCTATTAGCTGTGGTTAGCTGCTGTAGATGAGCATCAACTTGTATTGGAGCTCTCTGTGATGGATTCTTGCCGTGTCAGGGTTTTGGTCAGTGACCATCTATGTGTATTTGTGAAGTATATATACTCCTGTACTGCTCTGTTCTGTGTAGTTGATCCTGGAGTTGTTACTTTGGTCAGTTACTTTACTCATGAATGGATGCTCACTTGTTCTTAGTTATTTTACTTCTAATACTGATATGAACAGATACCACTTGGTTTGGTTATTCCTATTTGTCTCTTTCTAATAGCCTATGAACAGATACTATACTTGGTTTTGGCAGTTACTTTCCTAGTTTTCTACTGATAAGACAGATACTACATCTGATTTGGGCAGTGATGCTGGTCTGAGCCCCCCTCTCTTAGGCTTAATTTACATGTGACTATCCCTGTGCTGTGATGAACTAGCCCTGGCACTTCCAGGCTGTATGAGCACATAATCCCTCAAGTATACCTTTAGGTCTTCTGTAGCTCTCCTTAATAGTTATCTCTTCTAAGCTGCTGGTGGTTGGATGTGTTGGGACTTGGTCTGGTTGGCTAGTTGTGATGTATATCTCCTCCTGGAGCTTTGTTTTTGGCGTTGCACAGTGACATGTACCTATTGTCACTAGACAAAACTGATTGTGGTGATGAAGTCTAATCTTTGGCTTTAATCACTAGTTTTTAGTTGGCTTAATTCCTAGAGCTAGTACTGATAGTGGTCTTTGTGTTGGCATTTAACTTACTGCTAATTGTGGTGGCTTCTTGATTGTGTCCTTGGCTGTTCTCTTCTTTGGCTCTTTGGTATTGGTTTACTCTATTTTGCTTTCTAATTATGATCACTTTGAAAATCAGGATCTTAACTAAGATTATCTTGTACTCAAGTACTGGCTCCTACAGCATTGCATTTCACCAAGTGAAATGCTACATTTCTACTCCTAACCCATTCTCTCTTTCTTAGTGTTTTTGTTATGCAGGTTGGAAGAAAAGAAGAAGATCCAGAGAAGATCTTATTAATAAGATAGTTTTTAGGAAAATAGATATTTAGTTTTAGATCATTCCTTGTAATATTTGTTGGATATGTGTTCATGGATATGTGTTGGATATATATGTGTTCATGACTATATATTGGTAACATGTGTTGGATATGTGTTCATGGATATGTGTTCGATATATATGTGTTCATGAGTATTGGTAATATGTGTTGGATATGCTATATTGGTCATACATATAGTCTGTGTTTGATTGTGTTTGATTTTCTGTGAAAATGAATTGATATAAGAAGAAACCGAATTAATGCCTATTTGGTATCTTTGCCATCTGCCAACAGATGGCAAAGAGCCTGCAGCCTTTGCCGTCTGCCAGCAGATGGCAAAGAGCCGTGCCCTTTGCCGTCTGCCAGCAGATGGTAAAGAGTCGTGCCCTTTGCCGTCCGCCAATAACGGCAAAGGCCTCTTTGCCGTCCGCTGCAAAAAACAGACGGCAAAGAAGGCCTTTGCCGACCATGTCTTTGCCGTTGCTGTTTGCCGTCCACGGCGGACAACAAAGGCCTTTGCCGTCCGCCATCCTAGCCTTTGCCATCCACCATGGCTGATGGCAAAGTACCAGATTCCTGTAGTGTAAGCATTCTTGAAGCTCAAAGTTCAAGAATGAAGACGACGACTTAGTAAGGGCCCAAGGCCCAGAGGTGACTTAAGGCCCGTGGTGATAAACCACCGTATAGGTGTGACTTGTATTATAAGGCAAGAAATATTAAGATACCGAGCCGGATACTGTTTATAAGCTGGCTGGGACTCTGTAGAGCCGCTGGGCGTCGACCTCAGTATATAAAGGGACGACCCGGCGGCGGTCCAGGGCAAGTAACAACAACTCGAGAGCTAGGTCAAGCGATTTGCTCCCTGGTGATCGAGACATAAGTAATCCCACTCAAAATTGATCGTAGGCTTTTACCTTCACCGTAAGGGGCCAAACCAGTATAAACCCCGTGTCTCTTGTCCTGATTAACCCCTTCAAACTTCCTAGTTGCGATGGCTCCACGACAAAGTCCATTCCTTAGGATATTTGACGTGACAATTCTATGACAATTGGCGCCCACAATGGGGCCAACGCATGGTGGATTTGGGTTCTTGAAGGGCAGCTTTGAAGGGATCAAGGGATATGCTGTGGGCCGGATGACCAAGAATCGTCGCGGCAAGCTCTACATCGACGATGCAAGCTGGGGCCCTGATGCCGGCTCAATTGAGTACGGGTACCAGGTCCCCTTCGGAGGAATCCACGTCTTCATCGGCAAGATTTGCGAGCCGGGCCCTAAGCCGGACATCTGCACCGACCTCGTCGAGATGGCTCAGCGTGCGAGACCCGCCCGGGCTCCACCGGTGGTGAAACGTGCCTTCATGGGATGTATCCATGGAGGACTTTCTGAAGGATCTGCCTCTGGTGGTGAGACGGCCATCTTCTCATGAGTCGTCCACAGGAGAGACGGATTCGGGACCTTCATGGCTGGCACACAACCCATCCAAGACTCCACAACTGCAGCAGCCATAACCTCCAGTCAGCGGCAGCCAGGGCAGGAGGTCCTATGCGTTCACCAGCCTAGGTGTTAATGGATCTCACAGACAAGCTGACCACCCTGTTAACCGCCGTCGTCAACTCGGCAGATCAAGCTCGTCATGATGCAGAGGTGGCACAGTTAAAATTGGATATGGCGTAGGCTAAAGAAGACCTAGCAGCAGAAGTTGTTAGGATAATCGCAAAGCAAGCGGCTCTGGATGTTCAGGCTCAGCAGATCCAGGCACATGCTTTCCGGCTCATGCAAGACCAGAACGCAGCTAATGAGGTCATGAGGAGAAGGCATCAGAAGACTCAGTCTCGACTCCCCCTGATTTATGATCCTCAGAATCTTTTTCCCACGTCAGGGGCAGGGTCCAGTAACCCGCCGTGCCTTTCCCCGCGGACAGGCAACCCATCGTGGCTCCCTCCGCGCACAGGAACGGACCATGTGGCGACACCCGGGGATGGCGCGCCGGTTCAGCCGCCGGTGGTGGGACCTCCCCACATAAACATAGCGCCACCTTAGTACATACCAACACCCCCAGGTCACTATTCTAACCCATTGGAGAACATGATAGTGGCAGCGACACGATTGGCAGCTCTCCCGATTGATGGCGACTCTCTGGCGGTGGTTGAAACCCACCGGGTCATAGAACTTCTTCAGACGGCCTTGGCACAGCAGGAGGCGTACTCATATAGCCGGGATAGGATCCACTCGACCCCTCGTCCAAGCCGAAGCCCGAGTTATAGTAGGCACATGGATTCAGCGGCCGTCCAAGCAATGTTAGACGCCGTGACCAGCCAGGTGGGCTTAACCCGGCGCGTCATGAGGCTGTTAACTTGTTGGATCGAGACAGACTACGGCAAGAGGCTGAACGGACGGTTCAATAGGTTACTGAGCAGGCGGCTCAGTTGACGGCTTACCAGCCGTATCCGGTTTATTCGACGACTTCTATCGAGGCAGATGTAACCACCCGGACCGGAGGAGTCCCATGTCTGGTGCCGGCTCTACGTAACGAGCATTTGCCCAAAGATTTTAAGGGACCTAGGAAGGTGCCGAATTACACAGCCGACTTACAGCCCGGGGCATGGATTGAGAGTTACGAGATGGCTATGGAGCTGTTGGAGGTTAGTGATGCTGCAATGGCTAAGTACTTCACCATGATGTTGGATGGAACCGCCCGCACCTGGTTGAAAGGCCTGCCACCTAATTCAATAAGTTCATGGGCAGAGTTAAAGGTCCGGTTCATCCAGAACTTCAAAGACACATGCAAGCAGCCCATGTCCATCGTGGATCTGACAAATTGCAAGCAAGAGGAGGGCAAGTCTACAACCCATTGGGTGCACCAAGTTAAAGCTATAATACATTCATCTGATAAGATGGATGCCGGCTCTGCAGTCCTGATGTTGGAGAGAAATTGCCGTTTCTTGCCTGTGAATCAAAAGCTGGGGTGGCTCAAACGTGAGTGTAATGATATGGGCACGCTAATGCTGGCTCTGGTCAAGTACGCTGATTCTGATAGTACCAAGGATCCCGAGTCTCATGATGAAAAGGCAGGGAAGGGAAAGAAGAACGGCAACGACAAGAGCCCTCAGCACAACCCGACAAATCAAGGAGGTAATAAACGTAAGGCTGACTGTAGTTTGGATTTCGTGGCTAACACCAGTGTGCAGGGTAATAACCAGCGGCGCAAAGGGAGGCCACCTCCCCGATCTGGCGGGTTAGGTCCCACACTTGAGCAATTGTTGAATGAGCCTTGTCCGAGACACGACACTCAGTAGAAGCCCGCTACCCATTTTTGGAAGGACTGTACAATCATGAAGGCTTTCAAAAACTCCAACATGTTTGACGGTAACAATGGCTCGGGCGGCTCAGGTGGCGGCGATTTTCATGGCCTGGGCAGCGGGTCAAATCCCAATTTCCAAAGCTCCCAGGGCAACCAAGGTGGATGTAACCAACAATTTGGCCAGGGCGGTCAGCAACAACAGCAAGGTGGACACCAGAGCAATCCAAAGCAGCTGAATGGTGGTCAATATCATGTGTTTACCACCAATTTATGTAAACGGGACTAGAAGCTTCGTAAGAGGGCTGTGAATGCGGTTGAACCGACAATTCCTCGTTATTTGAGGTGGTCTGAGTAGCCTATCATATGGACTAGAGAGGATCACCGTCCCCGGGTTGACAATCTGGGTCTCTTAGCCCTGGTGGTGGCCCCTCAAGTGGGTGGATACAAATTCACCAAAGTGCTCATGGATGGAGGCAGAAGCATCAATATCCTCTATTATGAGACCTTCTGTCGCATGGGGCTAACTGATAAGAACCTTAAGCAGTCCAACACCGTTTTCCATGGAGTCGTGCCTGGGAAGTCAGCATATCCAGTTGGTAAGATCGAATTGGAGGTGGCTTTTGGGGATGAGTATGACTCGAGAGCTGAGAAATTGACGTTTGAAGTAGTCAAGATCAAGAGCCCGTATCATGCTCTGTTCGGGCGGCCGGCTTACGCCAAATTCATGGCACGACCATCTTATGTGTACTTGCAGCTCAAGATGCCGGGTCATAAGGGAACCATTACGGTGCTTGGAAGCCGGAATGTGGCCTTGGAATGTGAAGAAGGTGACGCGGCTTATGCTGAGTCGGTCTGTGCGACGGAAGAGTTAAAATTCTACAAGGACAATGTTGACCTGGCAGAACTGACATCTTTAAAGAAGCCAACCACAGAACATGAGCTGGTCATGAAGTTTAAGTCGGCTGATGATACTAAGCTTGTTGATTTTGTTCGAGGCGATTCATCCAAATAGTTCAGTATCAGTGTTAATTTGGATCCCAAATAGGAAAGCGCGCTCATCGAGTTCATCCATGAGAATCGGGACATTTTTGCATGGAAACCTTCTCACATGCCAGGTGTACCGAGAGAACTCGCTGAGCACACTCTTAATATTGATCCAAAGTTTAAGTCGGTCAAGCAGTTTCTTCGGCGGTTTAATGAAGAGAGGCGGAAGGCCATTGGTGAAGAAGTAGCCCGGCTCTTGGCAGCAGGGTTTATCATCAAAGTCTTTTATCCAGAGTGGTTGGCTAACCCGGTGCTTGTGCTTCCGAAAAACGGCACTTGGCATATGTGTGTGGATTACACGGACTTAAACAAGGCTTGTCCAGCTGATCCTTTTGCTCTCCCTCGTATTGATCAAATCATTGATGCTACGGCGGGTTGTGAGTGTTTGAGTTGTTTGGATGCTTACTTTGGTTATCATCAGATCAAGATGGCGGTTAAAGACCAGGAGAAGATGGCATTCATTACTCCGTTTGGAGCCTTTTGCTATGTTTCAATGCCTTTTGGGCTCAAGAGTGCCCAGGCGACTTACCAGCGATGTGTGCAGAATTGTCTTCATAATCAAATTGGGTGCAATGTTCATGCTTATGTGGATGACATAGTGGTTAAATCTAGAGAGAAGGAGACCTTGATTGATGATCTCAAAGAAACCTTTGACTATCTTCGGGTTTACAAGATGATGCTTAACCCGGCCAAGTGTGTTTTGCTTGTGCCTGCAGGCAAGCTGTTGGGCTTTCTGGTTTAACAGGGGCATCGAGGCTAACCCGGAGAAGATTAAAGCCATCACCTCTCCGGCCAAACCAGCATGTATCAATGACGTTCAATGTTTGGCGGGTCGTATCACTACTCTAAGCCGGTTCATAAGCCGGTTAGGAGAGAAGGCCTGTCGGAGTTATGGGCCACGCGTAGGCTAACCCGGGTCCCAGGATCTTTCAAGACATCGGGGCAGGCCGCGCCCCTCAAGCCGAGTCCCGGACGGCGACTTCGAGATAAGTCGACTCTAGGCTGGTGACCTCCAGAGAGGCCGACTCCAAGCTGGCGACCTCCAGAGGGGCCGGCGTTGGAGAGTCGGCTCGTGACTCCTCCCTCGTCCCGAAGCACGATACGGGTTACGGTCACAGCGTGGGAGTTCCCCCTCCCTGCTCACGAAGGGCCGGCATGGCTATAGTGGGCCGTATCACTGGAAGATCTCCGGCGAGGCGCGACACTGTTGCCATGCCTGCCTTGACCTCAGCCACAGTGCACAGTACACTGTGCCCACGACGCCGGCCTGTACGACCCGAGGGCGGCGGGGCCGCCTGTCAGTGGGTGGGCCGATGGCGGCCTGGGCGCCCGAAGACGGACCTGTGGGAGTCGGCCTCCCTGGAGTCGGCCGACTCTTCTCCCGGGCCCCACGAGCGATTAACCAGATAAGATGGGGAATGGCGACAGTGATCGCCCGATAGACGGCGGCATTATTGCCATGACCCAATGACCAAGCCTGCGTCATCAGGAGTGCCGCTACAGCGTCGAGCCTATCCGCGGGACCCGCCAGCCGGCGGGCCCCAGAAGCCGGCGGGAAGGACGGTGGCCTGAGAGACAGACGGCTGGGACCCGCGCCCAGCCGTATTACTATTGTACCCCCGGGGGGTAGGCCTATATAAACCCCCCGGGGCACCCATGCAAAGGGTTCGGACCTGAATAGAGATAGACCAGATAGCACGGGAGGAGAGAGCTAGCCTTGCCCTCTCCTGCCTCCCGAAACAGCTCTAGGAGCACCATTGTAGTCACCTTGCTGGAGTGATCATGCGGAGACCCCGCAGAGCAGCAGTAGGGGTGTTATCTCCTAGGAGAGCCCTGAAGCTGGGTAAGTTCCGCCGGCGTGCATGTCTTCGCCTCATCCCGCTTCCAGGCACCGGCGACGTTCTACTCGCTCCCACCATGATAAGCCATCCTTTGGCATATGTCGTATCCAACCCTCGACATTTGGCGCCCACCGTGGGGTGAGGTGCACCGTCGTCCGGAGATCTGCTCTGGACGGGAACCCTGTTCCTTCCCGGCGAGCACAGCCCGCCTGGCACGCCGGATGGCATCTGTGCTGACGCACTACACGGCGTAGAGATCGCCTGTGCGGCCAGCTGCCTCGCCGATCTTATCGGTGAGGTTCGCCTCTCCGATGAGCCTGCGTCCGACGCAGGCACGAGTGTCCCCGAGAGCCTCCTCACGGGCCTCCTCGACCAACTCCACGTCGCCGGCGAGCCTGCCGCGGACCTGGAGTCCATAGGATCCACCGACCCGATGCTGGTCGACTCCGACACCGCGTCGCTCGACGCGTTCCCCACCAACGTGGTGGTCTACGACGAGCCGCTCTCATATGCGGGGAGCGGCGGAAGCACAGTCACTGAGATCCTCGTCCTCGAGCACGGCGAGCGCCCCGGCGAAGGAGCGCATGACCCGCTCGACGCGGCCCTGCGAGGCCTTGCGGCGCCGATTCCAGAAGACGCCGACGCCGAGACGCTGGAGGCACTCCGCCTTCAGCTCATCGAGGGCGCGAAGAAGCTGGCAAGCATGAGGCGCTTGTCAGAAGCTTACCAATGCGAGATGGATCGCGCCGTAGGCGGCTCACCGGCTCCGACTGGGCCTAGCCGCCTAGGCGCGGTCCGACAGTGCGGCGCGGCAATCGCCAACCTCTTCGGGGCTGATCGCCCTGTGTACGCCACACCCGCAGAGAATATCCGTGCCGCCCAGGCGGCGGCAGACGAGCTCGACAACTTCGAAGGCGAAGAGCGCCGCATAATGACGGAGCGAGTTCAGCAGCTCCTTGACGCGGCCGCCGCGCAGAATGGTGCCGGCTGCCGCACCGAGGCACCGCAGCGCCAACACGACGACCCACCGCCTCGCCAAGACCAAGGTGCGACGTCTCGGACGCCGACTGGCGGGGACCGTGGAAAGAAGGACAAGGAGCCGGCTGTCAGGCACAGTCGGACTCACATCACCATCGAGCGCGACCAAGACGGCCGCTCCAGAGCGGTGAAACGGCAGGACGACTACCAGCCTCCCCCTCCTCGCGGAGAAAGGCGAGTCTCCCCGCCGCCCGTGGAACATCCGACTCTCGGCGACCGCCTTGGCCACCGAGAGGGAGTCGGAGAGAACGATGCCCTCCACTGGATCGACCGACTCCACCGATCCCTGGTGCTAGAAGAAGATGAGTTGGGTCCCCCCTGCTTTGGACCCCGCATCCGGGACGAGCCCTTTCCCAAAGGGTTCACGCTCCCCCGAGACACGCCCAAATATACCGGCACCGTGAAGCCGGAAGATTGGCTGATCGACTACTCCACAGCTGTTAACATAGCGAACGGCAACAAGCGCGTTGCCTTAAGATATGTCCCGCTCATGCTCTAGGGCTCAGCCCGGACGTGGTTAAACAGTCTAAAGCATCGCAGCATCAACAGTTGGGTTGACTTCACCGAGGCTTTTGTCCGCAACTTCACGAGCACGTACAAGCGACCTCCCAAGCCACGCCAGCTCTCCTTGTGCGTGCAAGGCCCTGACCAGTCTACTCGCGACTACCTCACGCGCTGGGGCGAACTCCGGAACTCCTGCGAGGGCGTGCACGAGGTGCAGGCCATCGAGTACTTTACTGCCGGGTGCAGAGAAGGCACCCTCCTCAAGCACAAGCTCCTCTGCGATGAGCCAGAGACCCTCGACGAGCTGCTGATCATGGCGGACAAGTACGCCACGGCCGACTCCTCCATGAAGGCGGAGATCCGGGTCAGCACAACTGGCAAAGTCGCCCCTCAGGCTCCAAGAACTCCGGCTGGAGACACCAGTCGGCAGCAACAGCAGAATGACCAGAAGCGCAAAGCCCCGCAGCCGACTTCCAGTAGTCGGCAAGTGGCGACAGCAGAAGACCAGCAAATGGAGGGACCGCCTCCGGCGAAGTGGCAGAAGGGCGGCAAGTCCAACTGGCTGCCGGCTTTCTCCTACGAGCAGACTCTGGATGGTCCCTGCAAGTTCCACTACGGCGCGAAGCCGTCCAACCATACCACCAGGAAATGTCACTGGCTGACCAGAATCGCCAAGGGGAACGGCTTGCCTCCTCCCCCTCCTGCTGGGCCGCCTCCTCCGCAGCCGCCCCAGCAGCCGGCCGTCAGGCCAGTCGGCGTGATACAAGACGAGTTCCCGGACGAGCACGGAGCCTATGTGGTGTTCACCAGTGTGGCGGATGACCGGCGCAGCAGGCGCCAACAGCAGCAAGAAGTAAATGTGGTTGCATCAAGTACTCCATAGTTCATGCATTGGTCCAAAAAGCCTATCAGTTGGAGCAGAGCTGATCACCCAGAGGTGATGCCGAGTCCAGGCTCCTACGCCTTGGTCTTAGGCGCCACACTTGCCACGGACAGGCGGGCCGGTCGCTTCTCGCGAGTACTGATAGACGGAGGCAGCAGTATCAACATCCTGTACAAGGATACGATGGAGAAACTAAGAATCAAGCAAAGACAGATTCAGAACAGTCGGACTGTGTTTCACGGAATCGTCCCCGGCCTTTCCTGCTCGCCAATCGGCAAGATCCTGATAGATGTCCTCTTCGGAGACAAGGATCATTTCCACCGAGAGCCAATTTGGTTTGAGGTGGTGGACCTTGAAAGCCCATATCACGCATTGCTTGGCCGACCCGCCCTGGCCAAGTTCATGGCGGTACCCCACTACGCCTACCTCAAGATGAAGATGCCGAGTTCCAAGGGAATCCTAACCGTGTCCAGCGACTACAGGAAGTCATCCGCTTGCGTGGCTGAAAGCAGTCGGCTGGCCGAGTCCTTGGTGATCGCAGCTGAGAAACGGCTTCTTGATCGGGTCATGGCGATGGCCGGCAAGCAGCCCGAGTTATCGCCCGACCCCAAAGAGTCAGAAGCAGAAGGATCATTCAAGCCGGCCAAAGAAACAAAGAAGATACCGTTGGACCCAGAGCACCCGGAGAGGTACGCTGTCATGGGCACTGGGCTTGACAGCAAATAGGAAGGCGAGCTCGTCGATTTCCTCCGTGAGAATCACGACATCTTCGCATGGTCTCCCAAGGACATGCCTGGTGTCCCGACGGAATTCACCGAGCACAAGTTACATGTCCGATCTGCTATGAAGCCCGTCAGGCAGCCCTTGCGCCGCCTGTCAGAAGAAAAAAGAAGAGTTGTTGGAGAAGAAATAGCCCGGCTCCTAGCGGCCGGCTTCATCATGGAAGTGTTTTTCCCAGAGTGGCTGGCAAACCCGGTACTGGTGGTGAAGAAGAACAAGCAGTGGCGGATGTGCATTGATTATACGAGCCTCAACAAAGCTTGCCCCAAGGACCCATTTGCTCTGCCGAGAATCGATCAGGTGATAGACTCCATAGCCGGATGCAAGCTGTTGAGTTTCCTAGATGCATATTCAGGATATCACCAGATCAAGCTGAACCCGGCTGACAGACTGAAGACCGCCTTCATCACGCCGTTTGGAGCCTTCTGCTACCTGACCATGACGTTCGGCTTAAGAAACGCCGGCGCCACCTTTCAGCATTGCATGCAGAAGTGCCTCCTGAAGCAACTCGGCAGAAACGCCCACGTCTATGTGGATGATGTAGTGGTGAAGACGGAGAAGCGTGGAACCTTGCTGGAGGACCTCAAGGAAACCTTTGAGAATCTGCGCCGATTCCAGATCAAGCTCAACCCAGAGAAGTGCGTTTTTGGAGTACCAGTCGGCCAGCTCCTTAGTTTCCTGGTCTCCGAACGCGGCATAGAGTGCAATCCTGTGAAGATCAAGGCCATTGAGAGGATGGAAGCACCCAGACGACTGTTAGATGTGCAGAAGTTCACTGGCTGTTTGGCATCCATTAGCCGATTCATCAGTCGGCTGGGCGAGAAGGCTCTCCCCTTGTATTAGCTCATGAAGAAGACGACCTTCTTTGAGTGGACTCCCAAGGCGGACGAGGCTTTTCTCCAACTAAAGAAGATGTTGACTACTCCCCCTATGCTGGCGGCTCCGACTCCCAAAGAGCCGATGCTCCTATACATTGCCGCCACCAGCCGAGTAGTCAGCACAGTCATTGTAGTCGAGCGCAAGGAGGTAGGCAAGGCGCTACCTGTCCAGAGACCGGTATATTACCTGAGTGAAGTACTGTCGACCTCCAAGCAGAACTACCCCCATTACCAGAAGATGTGCTACGGCATGCATTTTTCCGCCAAGAAATTGAAGCCTTACTTCCAGGAGCATCCAATCATTGTGGTCTATACAGCTCCGCTGGCCGAGATCATCGGAAGCCGGGATGCTTCTGGCCGAGTGGCCAAATGGGCCATTGACCTGGCTCCCTACACCATCTACTACGAGCCCCGCACCGCCATCAAGTCGCAAGGGCTGGCCGACTTCCTCGTCGACTGGGCCGAGACCCAGTATCTGCCGCCAGCGCCCGACTCCATCCATTGGCGGATGCACATTGACGGCTCCAAGATGCGCACCGGCTTGGGAGCCGGCGTCGTCCTCACTTCCCCCAAGGGCGACAAGCTCATATATGCGCTGCAGATCCACTTCGCTGCCTCCAACAACGTGGCCGAGTACGAGGCGCTCATACATGGGCTCCGGCTTGCCAAAGAACTCGGCATTCGCCGGATCCTGTGTTATGGCGACTCTGACTTGGTAGTCCAACAATCATCTGGCGATTGGGATGCCAAGGACGCAAATATGGCGAGCTACCGTTTCCTCGTCCAGCAGCTCAGCGGATACTTCGAGGGGTGCGAGTTCCTCCACGTGCCAAGGAACGACAACGACCAAGCAGACGCCTTGTCACGAATCCGCTCCACCCGCCAGACAATACAATCTGGTGTCGCCCTCCGGCGCCTCCTCAAGCCTTCTTTCAAGCCGTCACCAGAATCAGATTCAATCTTTGTGCCGGCTCCGCCTGAGGAAGACGGACCCGACTCCAAGAAGCACACAGTCGAAGCCGGCTCGGGGACTTCAGAACCCGGCCCGGGGACTGCAGTGGCAAAATCAAAGACACCAGAACTCGGCCCGGGGACTGCCCCAGTCGGCCCCGGGACCTTGTCAAACCAGCAACCAGCTGCGGCTCCAACCCGCCGCCTCCCAGCCCGGCCGCCCTTATCCAAGTCGCACTAGTGGCAGTTGAAGAAATAGCAGCACCTTCATGGGCCCAGCCCATCCTCAGATTCTTAGTAAACAGAGAGCTGCCAACTGATGAAATCTTGGCCCGGCAAGTGCAACACCGTGCAGTAGTCTACACCATAGTCAACAGAGAGCTGGTCAGGCGCAGCGTTACCGGCGTCTTCCAACGCTGCGTCGAAGCAGAACAAGGCCAGGCAATCCTCAGAGACATCCATGAAGGCGAGTGCGGTCACCACGCGTCCTCCAGGGCACTCGTCGCCAAAGCCTTCCGGCATGGTTTCTTCTGGCCAACCGCCCTGGAAGAAGCCAAAGAGTTAGTCCAAAAGTGCAAGGGGTGCTAGATTTTCCGTTCCAAGCCACTTCAGCCAGCTTCCGCACTCAAGACTATCCCCATTGCCTGGCCCTTTGCAGTCTGGGGTCTGGACATGGTAGGACCATTCAAGACGGCACGAGGTGGCTTGACTCACCTGCTTGTCGCAGTGGACAAGTTCACCAAGTGGGTGGAGGCGAAACCCATCAAGAAGTTGAATGGTCCGACTGCAGTGACCTTCATCGCTGACATCACAACTCGGTACGACATCCCACACAGCATCATGACCGACAATGGCACGAAATTTGCCAAAGGCACCTTGGCCCGTTTCTGCGCGGCACAGGGCATCCGACTGGACTTAGAGTCCGTTGCCCATCCGCAGTCAAACGGCCAGGTGGAGCGAGTGAACGGCCTCGTCTTATCCAGCATCAAGCCTCGACTCGTTGTCCCGCTGGAGCGATCTGCCGGCTGTTGGCTTGAGGAGCTACCAGCCGTCCTCTGGAGTCTGCGCACGACTCCAAACAAGTCAACCGGCTTCACACCCTTCTTCCTCGTCTATGGTGCCGAAGCCATCATCCCAACGGACATAGAGTTCGACTCCCCACGAGTCACCATGTACACCGAGGAAGAAGCAGAAGAAGCACGACAAGACGGCGTCGATCTTCTAGAAGAGGGTCGACTGTTGGCACTCAACCGGTCCGGCATCTTCCATCAGAGCCTGCATCGATACTACAACAGGAAGGTCAGGACAAGATCTTTCCAAGAAGGTGACCTTGTGCTCCGGCTGATCCAGCGAACAGCCGGCCAGCACAAGCTGTCGGCACCTTGGGAAGGCCCATTCATCATCAGCAAGGTGCTAGGGAACGACGCCTACTATCTGATCGATGCTCAGAAGCCCCGAGCGCGCAAGAGGGACGACTCCGGCAAAGAGATAGAGCGCCCGTGGAATGCAAATCTTCTTCGAAGATTTTACAGTTGATGCAGTATGTATCGCACCACCCCTTTGTATTAAAGTATTAAGACTTTGGGCCCCCCGAGACGAGCTCGGGGACTGCACCTTTTGTTATCTGTATGATAAGAATTATGCCTTCGAGAACATCACTTTCATTACAAGCCGCTTGGCACCGGGCCAGTCGGCCCGGGGACTCATCGCCTTGCGCTATGAAGAGCTTCCCGCAGTCAGACAAGTAGTGCGCGGTGCCCAATCCGCCTCCTGGCAAAGCCGCAGCTCGCAGAGCGACTGTGAGGTGAACAGGAGTAAGGAAGAACGGGCACCCACACGAAAAATGGCTAAGGACCTAAAGCATGAACATAGCGTAAGACGGCCTCCAGCATTTCTAAAGCAAAAAGCCGACTCATGAGTAGCCGGCTCACCGTCTTTATTAGCCTTCTGTCAAGGACGGCCGACTCTTGGGTAGTCGGCCTGTCGCTTTCTATCCGACTTGCTAAAGAAACTCTAAACGGCCAAGTACTTGCCTTCCCAAAGTAGTCGAGCACTTGACCCAGCGACAGTCCGCAGAGCGGCTGTCCGACTTGCAAGGTAGCGACTAGGGGAAGGCGGCAAAGGAAAAAGCCTAAAGAGCAGTAAGCAAGGAAAGACGGAAATCGGATAAATATTTACATAGGCCCTTGGCCGAATCTTCGATTAGAAGTTCAAGATACACCCCGCGGGTGGAATTGTTCGAATCTAACAAGTTTTTCGAAAGATTACTAAGACAGACAAGCAGTGGCGAAAAAAGGCAGCCTAGGAGGCGGCATCGGGGATCGGAGGATCGGAGGAGACGGCGGTGTCAGGCGCCGGGGCAGTCGGCTGGGCAGTCTCGGCTTGATCACCTCCGGCGGCAGTCGGCTTCTCTTGACGCGGCTCGTTGCTGGAGGCACGGTCGAGCTGAGGCTGGCCGCCTGCTCCGTCTTCTGGCACCTCCGCCCCGCCTTCATCCTCCGCCTTGTCCTCCTCCTCAGTGCTGGAGTCGATCACCTCCGCCGAATCTTCGCCATACTCTGGGTTCATCCCGAACCACTCTGGCGGCACTTCCTCGCCGCCTTCGGCCTGCTCGGGGACGAAGACACTAGTGTCCGTGTACTCAGCGATGGCCGCTGCACGCTCGATAAGGGCGCCCTCCACGGCCTCCAGCTCGGCCTGGGCTTCTGAACGGAACGTGGCCAGACGGTCCAGGTCCAGCCCTGGATACCACGCCTTGACGAACTCTAAGGCCCGGCGCGCTCCGGCCCGGGCCGACGAGCCCTTCCAAGCCTCAAGACGGCCGGCAGCAACCTCCAGCCAGTCGGCAGTTCGGCTGGCGGTGCGTAGAGCCGGCGTGCCTGGCCACAAGGCAGAAACCGCCTGGGCACCGGCATGTTGGAGCCGGCGCAACAGCCGGTAAGCCAGACGAAGACGGGCTTCAACGCTTAGAAGCTGCTCTTCGACGGTTCGGGGGGCATTAGCAGCGATCTCCTCACCGTTTGCCCTTCGCGCCTCACGAGCAGCCTCGATGGCCAGAGGAACTGCCTGTGCATGACCAGGGAAGAAGTCTGCCAAGACAAAAAATAAGCAAGTCGAAAAATCAGAAGTCGGCCTGACACATAGCCGGAAGCCCGAAGAAGCGAAGGAAACTTACCATCAACGATATCCTCGATCTCGTGGAAGCCGGAGGTCAGCATCGCCTCCCTGTCAGTCTAGGAGGAGCGCTCGCTCTCGAACTCGGCCAGGAGGGCGGTCTCCCTCTTCTCGGCCTTGTCCTGCGCCTTCTTGAGCAGCTCCTTCTGCTCGGCCAGCTGCGCCTCCAGCAGATCGCGTTCCGTGGCGAGCTTGCCACACTCCTCCTCCTTGGCACGACGTGCGGTATTGGCCTCGCCCAGCTGCTCCTGAAGAACGGCGTTGGCTTCTGAGGAGCAAAAGAAGAGACAAAATAAGTCGTTAGCAAAAAAGATCGCCGGGAAGATCCGGCCCGACTGCTCAGTAGTCGGCCCGAATCTCGGGGACTACAGCCCGCGGGTGCGCCAGCGCGCCCCCGCGAAGAAGAAGAACTCACTCCGGCTTTCCGACAAGTCGACAGCCCGCTTGCTCAACTCCTCAACATTGCGGTTGAAGGCAGTGGCGCGGAGGTTGTGATACTCCTGCAATAAGTCATTGAAGACAAAGTTAGTGTTTGGAACTCGCCAGAGGGAGTTCCGAACCGCCTGCTCAGCAGCCGGCCCGGAACTCGGGGACTACGCCCAGTGGGTGCGCTGGCGCGCCCCCACAGAGAAACAAACAAGAATCCAAAGGGAAAGAAACTTACTCGGACGGCCGTTCGTGCGGCCAGATGCGCTCTGGTGCAGGCTTGAAGGGCGTCGCCCTCGGCCCGCAGCTTCGCCTGGACTTCCAGGGGCAGTTGATTTAACGGCCCGGTGCCGCCTCCGCGCACCCACCCGGTGGGCGCGGTGCTTGTGGCCTCGGCGTCTAGGGTTGCCGAGCTGGCAGCGCCGGTCTCCCAAGGACGCGGCGCCGAGGTCGCCCTCTCAAGAAGACGGTGCACTGGCGAGGCGACTTGGAGAAGCAGCCGCGCCTCGGCCTCGTCCATGACTGGCGGCTCCGACTGACCCACCGGCTGTTTGCCGTGCGGCCTCCCAGACGGCGGTGGAGGTGGTGGTGGCGGCACAAGGGTGTCCGACATAGAAGCCTCGCCGCCCTCCTTCTCCACGACGGGGTTCTCGGTGCCGGCCCCTCCGGTTTGCCCCATGAACTCCGGAGGCGGCAGCACAGACGATAGTGGGGGGACGAGCATCGCCGATCGGCGACGCGCGGCCTCCTCGGCACGCCGTCTCGCTGCGAGGGTAGCTTTGGCGTCCTCCAGCTTCTTCTGGGCGGAGGCGGCCGCCTTGTCGGCCTCCGCCTTCTCTAGACGTTCGGCTTCCTCCTCCTCGCGCTTCTCCCGCGCGTTTCGCTCCGTCGCCTCCCGGAGGTCGGCGGCGGGGTCGGCCCGCCGAGTATTGGCGGACGTCTCCGCCGACCCCATGACGGAGGGAACGGCGACTCTCTCAAGGGAAAGAGGGGCCCTGGAGAAGATTGGAGGGAGCATAAAGGAAAACTCGGACGAGATTCGACAAAGGAAAATAAAAAAGCGTAAAGACTTACGCAGAGACTAGTGGCGGCCTCCTCACTTCCCTTCGGAAGCGGTTGGCCTTCACGGCCGCCTCCTCCCGTCTGGTCACGGCGGCCGCCCCCTTTATCTTCTTCAACTTGCTGCCAGGCGCACTCGGCCCGGCGTGACACCTCTTCAAACCACCCTGGCCGGCGGAGGAGCCGACCTTCGGCTGTTGGTGCGGGGCGACTTCCCCTTCAGCGTCGTCGTCGGGCCAGTCGGCGAAGGTGGCCGAAGGCCTGAAGTCGCCTTCCGCTCCTTCTCCCCCGCCTTCAGCGTCGGCTTCCATCTCCACCGCCCCCAGGTCGGGGTCGTCGACGTCGCTCTTCGCGCGGTCGGGAACATACTCGCGGGGCTGTCTCGTGGCGCCGGCTGCGGGCTGCATAAGAGGATTCTAGCTCAGAAGAAACCGACGAGAGTCAGAAGCGGAGTCGGCCGCCAAGAAGACAAAACAATAGGGTGACGCGACTTACCACTGGTAGGGGATTGTCGCGCGAATACGGCTCCTTGCCGAACTGCTAGTCCTCATCGAACTCGCAGTGCGCGATGTGGTTCACCAAGTTCGCCACCTCCTTGCGGGGCATCTCCTTGGTGCTCATCCGGCTTGGGTCTCGGCGGCCGCTCATCTGACAGATCAGGTGAGGCCGGCCTTGGAGCGGGAGAACTCGGCGCGCCATGAAGGCGACCAGCAAGTCGGCTCCGACGAGATCCTCTGACTGTATCAAGACTCGGAGTCGCGCTACGGCGGCGGCTCCGGCGAGGGTCAGCGACTTGACTCGGTGAGACCAGCTGGGGAGCCTCTCAGTTAGGGGGGCGGCACTGTAGGGCGACAGGTTGACCCAGTCACCGTCAGAGGTGAGATTCTTCACGTAGAAGTACGAGCGCTGCCACATCTTCACCGACTTGATCAGCGCAATGGGAGGAAAGGGGTTGTCGGCCATCGAGCGCCGCACCGCGATATAGGCGCCGCACTGAGCCGGCACGCCGGCGATGTGCATACCAAGCTTAGAAGAGAAGAATTCTCCCCACAACTTGATGGTGGGGAGAACGCCGAGGAAACCTTCGTGTTCGGAGTAAGGTGGTGCGGTTGAAGGCTGTGGAACTCCAGGAATGAGCGGAAGAAACCGCTCGCCGGCAGCCCCAGGCCGCGCATGAGGTGCGAGCGGAAGATGACCCGCTCGCCCTCCTCCGGCGCCGGCCGGATCTCCCCCTCCGGCGCGGCATGGGCACGCACGAGGTCCGCGCTAGGAAGGCGGGGACTCCGGCGGAGGAACTCGATGTGTTCTTCTTCTACCTTCGAGCCGTCCCACACGCCGGAGCGCACGGCGGGAGCCCCGGCGGAGGAAGAGCTCATCGTCGCGCTATGGAGCGCTCTTGCTCAACGGCGGGGGCAAGAGAGAGAGAGAAGGCAAGATGATGTAGGGGAGCGGGGAAGAAGGGTGCACGTGCTGTGCCGCTCCGCTTCCCCCCGCCTACTTATAGCCCTGTGGGCTGAGGAGCCGAGGGGGCGGGCGTGGGATTAATTGCGCGCGATGCCCCACGCCGCCCCACGGTTTACCCCACGAAGTTACTGCGAGCAGTAACAACGTGCGAAAACCAACCGTCCGCGGCCACAACGGATCTATTCATGTGCCGAGGCACGATAGTGGCGGGCCCCGCTTGACGGCCCGTCCCGTCGCGCGCGTGGGCAAGCAGACTGCCCTCTCCACATGGCGCCACGCGATAGGACTGCCCTGATGGCCGCGGGGAAGCGTATCAGGCACGCCGCCTGGTTTCCCACCGCGACTTTCGAGCTGCGGCTCTTCGCTAAAAAATCTGACTCTCGACAGTCGACCCGAGGGAAGACGACAACCAGGTTCCAAAGTTCGCTCCTGGGAGGATGAAACTGTTGAAGCCCCATGATGCGGCGTCCGTTGGGCTTCCCCAGCTTCGGGGACTACTGTCAGAGTTATGGGCCACAGGTAGGCTAACCCGGGTCCCAGGATCTTTCAAGACATCGGGGCAGGCTGCGCCCCTCAAGCCGAGTCCCAGACGGCAACTCCGAGATAAGCCGACTCCAGGCTGGCGACCTCCAGAGAGGCCGACTCCAAGCTGGAGACCTCCAGAGGGGCCGGCATTGGAGAGTCGGCCCGTGACTCCTCCCTCGTCCCGAAGCACGATACGGGGTACGGTCACGGTGTGGGAGTTCCCCCTCCCCGCTCACAAAGGGCCGGCATGGCTACAGTGGGCCGTATAACTGGAAGATCTTCGGCGAGGCGCGACACTGTTGCCATGCCTGGCCTGACCTCAGCCACAGTGCGCAGTACACTCTGCCCACGACGCCGGCCTGTACGACCCGAGGGCAGCGGGGCCGCCTGTCAGTGGGTGGGCCGAAGGCGGCCTGGGCGCCCAAAGACGGACCTGTGGGAGTCGGCCTCCCTGGAGTCGGACGACTCCTCCCGAGGGCCCCACGAGCCATTAACCAGATAAGATGGGGAATGGCGACAGTGATCGCCCGATAGATGGCGGCACTGTTGCCACAACCCAATGACCAAGCCTGCGTCATCAGGAGTGCCACTACAACGTCGAGCCTGTCCGCAGGACCCGCCAGCCGGCGGGCCCCAGAAGCCGGCGGGAAGGACGGTGGCCTGAGAGACAGACGGCTGGGACCCGCGCCAAGCCGTATTACTATTGTAGCCCCAGGGGGTAGGCCTATATAAACCCCTCGGGGCACCCATGCAAAGGGTTCGGACCTGAATAGAGATAGACCAGATAGGACGGGAGGAGAGAACTAGCCTTTCCCTCTCCTGCCTCACGAAACAGCTCTACGAGCACCATTGTAGTCACCTTGCTTGAGTGATCATGCGGAGACCCCGCAGAGCAGCAGTAGGGGTGTTATCTCCTAGGAGAGCCCTGAAGCTGGGTAAGTTCCGCCGGCGTGCATGTCTTCGCCTCATCCCGCTTCCAGGCACCGGCGACGTTCTACTCGCTCCCACCATGATCAGCCATCCTTTGGCATATGTCGTATCCAACCCCCGACAAGGCCCTGCCATTATATAAAATGATGAAGAAGACTGATAGCTTCATCTGGACTGACGCTGCAAATGCTGCTTTTGTAGATCTGACGAGACAGTTAACTAAGCCGCCGGTTCTTGCTGCTCCCATTGTCAAGGAGCCCCTATTATCATATGTGGCTGCCAACACGCGTGCTGTCAGCTTGGCCATCATGGTGGAGCGCAAGGAGGCTGGCAAGGAACACCCGGTTCAACGGCCGATTTACTACATCAACGAGGTGATGATTGAGTCCACGCAGCGATATCCGCATTGGCAGAAGCTCGTCTATGGGGTGTTCATGGCAAGCCGGAAGCTTAATCAATACTTCCTGGGCCACCCCATCACTGTGGTTAGTTCTGCCCCTTTAGGGGATATCATTCAAAACAGAGAGACCACAGGGTGAATTGCCAAATGGGCCATTGAGCTTGGGCCTCATGGCCTAAAATATGTACCGCGCACAGCTATCACGTCTCAAGCGCTGGTGGATTTCATCAATGATTGGACAGAGCTGCAGATGCCTGAAGAAAAGCTGGACAACACATATTGGAAAATTCATTTTGACGGGTCCATGCAATTGGAAGGCTCGGGAGCTGGAGTTGTTTTGGCTTCCCCTCGAGGTGACAAATTTCACTATGTGCTCCGGTTGATGTTTCCCTGTACTAACAACACAGCTGAGTATGAAGCCTTACTCCATGGTCTCCGGATGGCTAAGGAGATGAACCTAAGCCGAGTACGATGCTTCGGCGACTCAGATCTAGTGGCTCAGCAGGTATCAGGCAAGTGGGATTCTAAGGATCCTCTCATGGCGGCTTATCGCCGTGAAGTCGATGCAATTGCGGGACACATCAAGAGTTATCAGGTGGATCACATTGATTGAAGAAAAAATGAGGCGGCTGATGCTTTAAGCCGTCTGGGTTCTCAGCGTAAACCGGTGCCGCCTAATACCTTTTTGGATATTCTGCATAACCCTTCTGTCAAGTTACCCACAGTGGAAGACTTGGCGGTTCCTGACCCAGAAGCACAGTTGGTGGCGGCTCTTCATGTCATTCGAAATTGGACGGTGCCGTACCTGGCTTATATGACCCGGGGCGAGTTGCCTGAGGATGAAACCTTGGCCAGGCAGATAACCCGATGGTCTAAGTCCATGACGACTGTCAATGGCGAGTTGCATCATTGTAGTGTTACATGGGCGTTTCAGCGTTGCGTCTCCCCTGAATAAGGCCAAGAAATTCTCCGTGAGATCCATGAAGGGGATTGTGGTCATCACACCGTGTCAAAATCCCTTGTGGCCAAGGATTTTTGTCATGGGTTTTATTGGCTGATGGCTCATGCTGATGCGGAGGATCTGATCAGTAAATGTGATGGTTGTCAGAAGTTCTCAAGACGGGCTCATGTGTTGGCTCAAGAATTGAGGATGATTCCAATTACTTGGCCGTTTGCAGTCTGGGGGCTTGATATGGTTGGGCCTTTCAAAAGGTCCAAAGATAAAAAGACCCACCTCTTGGTGGCAGTTGATAAATTTACAAAGTGGGTTGAGGCAGAGCCAGTCAGTAAGTGTGATGCAGCTACGGCGGTTCAATTCTCGAAGAAGGTGATATTTCTCTTCGGGTTCCCACACAGTATTATCACTGATAATGGAACTAATTTGTCTAAAGGCGCCATGGAGGAATTCCGTCAACGTGAGTATATCTGGCTTGATGTTTCATCAGCGGCTCACCCTCAGTCCAATGGTCTAGCCGAGAGAGCCAATCAGGAGATCTTGAAAGGCATCAAACCCTGGCTTTTGGTACCCCTGCAGTGGATGCCGGGTTGTTGGGTTGAGGAGTTACCCTCTGTGTTATGGAGCATTAACACTACTCCTAATAGATCTACGGGTTATACACCTTTCTTCATGGTCTATGGAGCTGAGGCGGTTCTTCCTTCTGACATCCGTCATGACTCGCCTCGTGTGGCGGCTTATGTTGAAGCAGACAATGAACAGGCGTGTCAGAATGGTGTCGACCTGTTAGATGAGCAGAGAGACTTGGCAGCAGCTCACTCGGCGATTTACCAGCAAGACTCGTGCCGATATCACAGCCGCCGTGTTAAGTCCAGAGCCTTTGAGGAAGGTGATTTGGTGCTCCAGCTCATCCAGGATCAAACTGATGCACACAAGTTATCACCACCTTGGGAAGGACCCTTTGTGGTTAGCAAGAACTTGAATAACGGGTCATATTACCTTATCGATGTTCGAGAGCACAAAGACTCACGTTAGTCGGAGGAGGAGACCCGGAGACCGTGGAATATTTCTCATCTTCGGCCCTACTATACTTGAGCCATAGGCTCCCCTGATGAACATATTTTTGCCAATGTATATATTACGATAAATAATAAAGCAGGACCTATGTCCTTGTTTCCCTCAAACCAAGGTAAATTTGTCATTATCATTGTCATTATTCTTTCACATGATCACTTGGAGGCTGATCACGTTTGATCCATCTTAGCCCATTTGATTTGGCTTACGGTCGTATTCGAACCTAGCCGTTAAAAGTTATGATCATTAGGGAGCTTCCTATTCAAACATAGGTCATATTCGAACCAAAGAGAACATAGCTGTTGGTACCCTTTTGATTGGCACACCGCCGAGCTCACTTGGGGGCTTCTTGATCGTATTTGAATCATAGATTAACCCCTTTGGGAACCGACTTTGATCGTATTCGAATCAGAGTCGTTAAAAAACTCTCAAGGTCATTAGGGGGCTTCCTGTTCAAACATAGGTTGTATTCGAACCAAAGAGAACACAGATGTTGGTACCCTCTTGATCGGCGCAATGCCAAAGCCATTGGGGGCTACATGATCGTATTTGAATCCTAGCTTAAACCCCTCCGGAACGGTTGACTGATCGTATTCGAATCAGTAGCCTTGCCATTTTTTTACTTCTCTTTCGATTTAAATTGCCTTTGGAAACCCCCTTGTTTGACTTGAGATTTTTTCTGAGGCTTACAACTTTTAAGTATGATTGCTGTAAACCGGCTCATTATTGACTGATGAGTCGCCGATCCATAAGCATCATTGTACCTTTGAAATTTTTGTGTATCCAAAGATTGGGTTATCACCCTTACTCACCGGGTCATATAAACCGGTGGTGCAAATTTGAGAAGTCTTAAGCATAAGATCATAGTTGTGTTTTTTGCAACAAGCTAATCTATGATTGTTTTTAAATCCTTTTGACCCGCCTGGTTGTCCGATGTCAAGGGATTTTTTGCAGTCTTTTGAATGACAGTTTTTGAAACCTGATCAAGCATATGGTCAGCAGATGACTAAGTAGCATGGATGGATACAACACGGCGGCTTAATGATGTTAAGCATCAAAACATGCACGATGGCACGGCCACACCACAATTATCTCTATCCTATTACAGGACTCATTAAGTCCACATAGTTCACATTGTTTTTTACACCCCAGGTGTGAGCCGCCATGACAGGTTCACCTTCAGGATTACCCGGAAGGGTCCGGGTTAGCCCTCTCCGCGCCTGTACCCTGATCCTTTTCCTGGAAAGTTGATGATGACCAGTCAATGTTGTTCAAGGCTTCAAATTCAGCTTCATCATCAACAAGACCGACTGGGTCAACTTCAGGAGCAAAGGTATGCTTACGAGGTGGAGGAATCAGACTGGTCACGTCATATTGAGGCCTTGGAATTCGTCGGTTCTCTTCATCGTAACCCTCCTAGTACATGGTAAGATCCACTTCATTTGCTATCAGAGTCGCCATGGGGCGTATCTCTTTGACACAGGCGAGAAAATCTGTGTCCTCAAACGGCATGCCATCTTCCTTCAGGCTTGGGTAACCAATGGCGATATCCGTCGGGTCTAGTTCCGGTAACCAGGCCTTAGCCCGGCTTAGAGCATTTATCGCTCCGGCTCTTGCAGCTGACCGTCTTGGTTCATTGATCTGTTGCGGAAGAACTAAAAGCTTCATCAAGACCTGTGCCAGGAGAGTTGGCATTTCATTGGACAGGGCCACCGAAGCAATTGTACGTTGCGACCCGCCGTACAACTATTCGACCAAGGTGTACACTGCCTTTAGTTTTGTCAGCATGTTTTGGTTCAAGTTTGCGCTTCTGGGGCCTGCATAAGCATAATCAGGTGAGTTAATTCCAGTCTTATGATCCATTCAAAGGCTTAGGTATTTAAGCAATTGCAAGGCAACTTACCAAAGATGGCTGAGACCATTTGAGAGACATGGCGCTTTAACCCGGATAATTCACTAGTGACTTCTTCCAGAGCCGCCTCTGCTTTCTCAGCTCGGCTTATCAGTGTGGTCTTTTCATCCGCCCAGGCTTTCTTTTCAGCCTCAAACTCTTTCTTTAGTTTTTCCTGTTCCAAAATACTAAATTTGAACTGGGTGTTGGCCTTTTCAAGTTCCGACTCCTGGGTATCAAGGCGGCTCTTCAGATTAGTCACCTCGGACTCGAGTTGGCTCGTGCTGGCCTATACAAGTGCAAAGTTCAAGTCAAGCAAATTGTTTATGCAATATTAAAGTCCCAAGCATTGTGCCAGCACCAACACTTGGCACTTGGGGGCTAATGTCCCAAAGAGTTTTCTTTTCCATGGCGGTTTATGAAATGGCAATTTATAAGAGTAAGTCCCAAGCATTGCAAGCAATAATACTTGGCACTTGGGGGCTAATGCGTACTGCTGTTCAAAGAACCATAAGAATTTCTCTATAAAGAACCGGCTCCACCATATTGGTTAAGTCGCCCCTTGGGGACTACATGCTAAGCTGGAAAATTTTCTTTTCTTCATGTTGCTAAGTTTGTTTCTAAGTCTGGAGCATAAGCATCATAAGCAGCAGACTTGGGGGCTAACATGTTAAAGGATAATGAACAAGAGAGAACGGGTTATACCTCAAATTTGTGATGCATCTACTTTACCATGTCAACTTTGAGGTACCGACTACTGTGCACTTGGCTCATAAAGCCAGATAATATATTTCCAATGCTCATATGAGCATAATTAGCAACATCCATCTTGACTCGGCGCCGGTCCAGAAGTTCTTCCTTGGCAGGACATTTAGCAAGCATAGTTGGCCTCCCCGGCTCAGCGTAGCCGGTTCTGGTAATCTCGACATCAACATCGGAAGGACCATCTATCCGAATCGGGCTTGGATGCTTGGTGTTTTCTGAGTGATTAGCAGCTTGGTCACTGGGCAGGTCGGTAGAAGGAGGTGACACATCTTGCGCTGGTTCAGGTGGTGGCTCATGAGTACTTGAGTCCGGCACGGTTGTTTCAGGAGCCGGCTCAGTTGCAACTCTGTCTTCAGCTGGTTTATTCTTCCTAACCCTCTTGCTGGGCTTGGCTTGAACGCTGCGTTAAAATTAAATGGATTAGTATAGAAGCAAGAAGATTACAATAAATTCAAACTGAGTGGCTTATTATACCCTGGAGCAGTCTTAAAGGCTGGCAGATTAGATTGCAATGACTCGCCGGAGGAAGGGGAAGTATCCTAATAATCCGAGTCAGAAGGATTGAGTGGTTGTGGAAAGAGACCCGCCAAGGGGTAAAATTTATTAGAACCATAAGTGACCTCGTTCCGGCGTTTCCTTGGAGTGCTTGGCAAGCCAGAGGAGAGCTCCGCGTCCTTGTTGGTCCGGGTCTGCCTCCGGCTCTCATGAATTTTCCGCTTCAAAAGAAATTGAGGGTCGTGATGAGCTAAAGGATGAGAAAATCTTACTTTCCGGGTCACTCTGCGGATTTTCCGTCTTGGCAAAGGCTCGGAGTCGGAGGAAAGGATAGTTACCTCATCAGCCTTGTTACGACTTGCTCCGGTGTCCTCCTGCTGATGATCAGTGTCAATAAGATGGTTAAAAAATAAGTCAAGGGAGTCAAGGGCTACCTCTGACTCAGAAGAGTCCGCTAGCCGAAGCTGGTCAGAAGCGGTAGCTTTCTTGCCCTTCTTTTTGACAGCTTCTTTCCTGGCGGCTTTCTTTTCTTTTCTTGCTCTCTTGGCAGCTTCACGATCATACTTAACCTTCCAAAATTTATCGCCCGCCTACAAAGATTAAGCATATTTATGAGTATGAGGGAAACATTAAGAAAATAAGATAAACATTTCATATGGGCGGTTTACCTTCGGAGCCGGGTTATCTTTGCAGAAAGGGGCTAGACCCACTTTGCCACAATCCGACACACTCTCGTTGAGAAGAGATTTGGTCATGTTATCAATAACATGGGCTGGTAAGTCATCAGGGCTATGGTGCAGGGGATCATTCTTGGTGCCGGTATATTTGCACATTAAGATGGTGCGGCGGCTCAATGGAATAACTCGCCAGGCAAGCTAGACCTGAACCAGGTCAATACCAGTCAACCCGTTCCCCAGCAGAACCTTGATCTTAGCCAAGGTAGGAGCAAGGGATTTGCACTCTGCGGCAGTAATCTTGTCAGGCAGAGGATGATTGGTGTCAAGACGAAGGGCGCGAAAGCCGGGCAGAGGGTTCTCGTCAGCTGGAGAGGTATCCTTGCAGTAGAACCATGTCATGTTCCAATCTTTGGGATGGCTTGGCGGGTTAGCATAGGGAAAGATCACATCCCTGCAATGCTGGATTGAAACTCTGCGAAGTTCCAAGCTCTGGCCACTGGCACACTCCGTCTGGCGGTTCAAGTAGAACATTTCTATGAAGAGCAGTTAATTGGGTTCTTCACCAAGATAAACTTCGCTGAACACTTGGAAGTTGCAGATATTAGACACAGAATTGGGTCCAATGTCTTGTGGGCGAAGGTCAATTTTTTAGCACATCTCTGAAGAACTATGAACCGGGAGGGGTGAAACCCCGTATCATATGATCTATGAAAACAATGACCTCCCCATCTTTGGGTTGAGGAAATTCTTCATCCGGGTTAGGAGCATGATAAGGCATGACTTCTTTCTTCGGCAGATAGCAGATTTTCACAAAGTCATTCAAGGTGCTGTCAGTGACAATGGGTTTCACTCGGTTGCAAGAGGTAGGTGCCGGGTGCCATTCTGTTTGAAGGCCTAAAGACAAAGTAAAAAGGGGCCGGTTCAAATTTAAGCCGGACAGGATAAAAGTATTACTGTGAATAGCAATATGGCGACTTATGAAGGGGCCTAATGGTATAAGGATAATTACATCCTGGTTACTTAAGCCGCCATAGGTTTTATAAGTCGTCAGCACTGTTTAAACCGACGGAGGTGGTTCAGATTATTAATTGAGCATTACTTCCTTAAAGCTGGCGATCAGAGTCGCCATGACTGGATAAATCTAACAAACTATGGATTTTTGCCTAAGTGTTGTACAAATAGGTTTCAAAGTTTGCAGCAGTTATTTTGGATCAAATAAAGGTTCAGAAAAGAAATATTACTAGACCTAAAAACAGGGTGCAGAGAAGTTCATGTGCTATGATGAGGCTTTCTTACAAAGAAAGGAGGTTTTCTATTAATCAAAATGGATGTGGAACACGAACCGCATCAGATCCATGGGGTTTTTTTGGATCAGGCGAAGCCGTGGCAAGAAAAAATGCAACAGCTTGGATGAACTATGCTCGTACAAAGGAACACGACTATTCCTAATGCAGATCTATGGCGCGGAAGGGGAAACAACTTACTGCGAAGGATCTGCGGAGGAGGAGCGCTGCCGTTCTCTGGTCAAGATCAGGTCGATGCAGTGGCCAAGCTCGACGAGGATGAAGGGCGCAGTGGCGACGGCGGCGGAGCTCCAGTGGCAGATGGGGGCGAGAGGAAGAAGATGCAAAACGGAGAATGAGAGGAGACCTAGTCAGGTCTATTTATAAGGAAAAACATGTTGAGTGGGCGCGAAAAACGAGGAGGACGAAAAACATAGTTATCCAGCTACAAAGGCGCCTCAATTTTCGGATGGTCATTAAGACAGAGATCCATTAAGATATATTGGACACAATATGCATTTATGACAGGTGACGTCATGGCAGGTTTCCACAAATTCGAAGGATGACGTCATGGCGGGTTACAGAAAATTTCATAAGCAAGGAACAAAAGACTTTTCTTAAGTGTCAAAGACTGACATGAACCAGTTCAAATCAATCTGGGGCCTAATGTTGGGGATATAACTATTAGGTTTGACCCGCCAGGAGGGGCCGGGTTATACCTATAAGCATTCTTGAAGCCCAACACTCAAGAATGAAGACGACGGCTTAGTAAGGGCCCAAGGCCCAGAGGTGACTTAAGGCCCGTAGTGATAAACCGCCGTATAGGTGTGACTTGTATTGTAAGGCATGAAATATTAAGAGACCGAGCCGGATACTATTTATAAGTCAGTCGGGACTCTGTAGAGCCGCTGGGCGTCGACCTCAGTATATAAAGGGATGACCCGGCGGCGGTTCAGGGCAAGTAACAACAACTCGAGAGCTAGGTCAAGCGATTTGCTCATTGGTGATCGAGACATAAGTAATCCCACTCAAAACTGGATCGTAGGCTTTTACCTTCACCGTAAGGGGCCGAACCAGTATAAACCTCGTGTCTCTTGTCCCGATTAACCCCTTCAAGCTTCCTAGTTGCGATGGCTCCACGACAAAGTCTGTTCCTTAGGACATCTGACGTGACAATTCCACGACAACTGTCATATTTTCTTTGAAACAAGGCAAATGGCTTGCCATTCGTTTAATTTAGAGTGAAATATTGTAACAAATCCGAACCAAGGGAAATAACATCACTCTCACCGGTTGCTTTAAAGTATCCAAGTGATTAGCCCCCACCAGTACCCTCAAACTTATTTCAAACTAGCACATCAAATGGGCTGTAAATTTTCATAGGAAAGGCTGCATGACCGTGACAGATTTAGATTCTGACATTTGGGACCCATGAGGAAATAGCCTATCCAAGGTGGTGTCGACCTACTAGCTAGTCAATAAACGATTCTGCCTACCAGCCGTTGGATTGACATCCAACATTTGTCATGTATCTTCTATCTCTTGTCTTTTTTTCCTCCAGCCGCCCAAACAAAACCATCCCGTTGGCTCTGCCTGCTCCCGCCTCCCATGGCTGGCTGCACCTCTGCCGCCCTACCATACCCTCCATCGTTGGCTAGTCCCTCCCTCTATTCCCCCACACGTCCTGTTATTCTCCGGCGATGTCATCCCCAACACGCACCCGCACCCGAAACAGTCAACCCTCGTACTCCCCTCCGCCTACTACTGGACCGGCGCATCTTCCACGACTCCTGTTTGTTCCGTCCGAGGCCTCACCGTTGTCCTCCGCCTTTGTTTGCTCACCGTGCGCGGTGCGCTGCCCTCTTGCATTGTCAACATCGTCAACAACCGAGAGGAACAAGGAGATGAGTGTACGTGGAGAGGATGATAGTAGGGACCCACCAGCGTCATGGCAGTATGCAAGCAAGTGCCTCATTATTACAAGCCCCAAAAAATGGTTCCTCCTAATGGCTGGACATCTGGGGCTCACGCCATTGTCAACGTAGTCAATAAACGAGAGAATTACACTACGAGCGGCTGACACTAGGGAACCAACAGGTCACGCAGTTTTTTAGGAACAAGTAGTTGTTATTTATACTAATTTTAGTGATGGATTAGGGTAACAACGGGGCTGTGCGGGGGCTGTGGCCCTTCTAGCCAGCGTTTTATTTATGTTTACCACATCATGAGCCTAGTTGTGTTTTTTTCGTGCTGAAAATGGCTAGCCCAGTTCTATTTTTTAAAGAAATATCAAAACGAGGCCTACTTTCTTTATCAGCCCTGCTGGGCTGCAAATCTTTCAAGACGAGGAGAGTTTCATCCGGTTTGCCCAGAAATGGGTTGTACATTTTTAAAACACATCAAACCGGGAATTAGTTTCAATTTTTTTCATTACAAGATTTTAAAATCCATTGATTTTTATTTGTGGACAATCATTTCGATTTTATATTTATATCAATTATTTTTTCAAAATAGTTTGAATGTGAATCTATATTTCAGGATTAAAAATAGTTGACCGCACCGAAATATGCAAAATTTCATATAATTTTTAATCGTGGCCACAATATGGGGTATAATGCTGACAAAAAGAAGATGTGCTCCAAACAAATTCTTAAGAATTGGCAAATGGGATGTACATTATTAGAAATAATGGCAGATGGGCTATATGCTCTTTTCCACAGATTTGAGGCTGACTTGTGCGCCTACTACAGGTTGATGCATATGCTTTCCTAAAAAAAGGTTAACGCACACACAACGCCGTGTCAACTTAGTCAACACACGAGAGCAGTGACTATTGGATATCCATCCAACGGCAGTCATGCTTCTTCAATCTCTGCTCTTCCTACTCCAGCCGCTTAAACAAGCGCCGGCAGGACTGCCTGCTCCCTCCTCCCGCGGCCGGCTGTGCTGCCGCACAGGCCTCACCGCCCCATCATACTCCCATCGTTGGCCTAGCCATCCCTCTACTCACCCACACCTGCTGTTATTCTCCAGGGACGGCAGACGAACCAGTAAACCCTCGTACTCCCCTCCACATGGGAAACAACTGCCAAGTCTTCCGTGGCTCTGTGTCGTTCCCTTCCTAGGCCTCGCCGTCCTCCACCGCCCTGGTGCTCTCGGTGCGGCCTGGTCAACATGGTCAATGAACGACATCCGTCGGAAGTGGACTGTACGTGGATAGGCCGACAGCTAGGTCCACGGCCGCACGCAAGGAAATGCCTCCTTATTATGCGCAAAATAATTAATCCTCCACCTGACAGCTAGGACCCATGGGACGAGCCTCTGTATTTCACGAAAAAATGTTCCCCCCACTGACAGGTCAGACCCACCAGCTATATCTTCGCACGCAAGGGAGTGCCTCCTTATTACGCACAAAAAAATGAATACCCCGTGCTAGCTGCGACCCACCATAGTGGGAGGCTTACTTGTGGGCCTACTAAGTTGACAGGGACGGAGGGCTTTGTCTGCTTAGTCAATATGAACGATTCTAGCTCTAGTGACTGTACGATGTCCATCCAACAACCGTAGTGCTTCTTCAACCTATGGTCTTCTTGCTCCAGCCGCCCAAACCAGCGCCGGTCGTGCCACGTGCTCCTGCCTCCCGTGGCCAGCTGTGATGCCACGGAGGCCTCATGCCCCTGACTACTCCCACCGCTGGCCAGGCCATCCCTCTACTCACCCACACCCCCTATTATTCTGCGGCGATGACAGCCTCACACCGCAGTCGAACCAGTGAACCCTCATACTCCTCTTCGCGTGGGCATCCACTACCGCATCTTCCCCGACTCCACGTCGTCCCCTTCCTAGGCCTCGCCGTCGTCCAACGCCCTGGTGCTCTCGGTGCGGCGTGGTCAACATGGTCAAGGAACGACTTCCATTGGAAGAGTACTGTACGTGGAGAGGCTGACAGCTGGGTCCATGGTAGTCGCAAGGAATTGGCTCCTTATTCCGCGCAATATAATTATTCCTCCACCAGACAGCAGGGACCCACCGGATGGGCCACTTTATTTCGTGAAAAAAACGTTTCCCCCCTGACTGCTGGGATCAACCAGCTACATCTTTGCACGCAAGGAAGTGCGTCAATATTACGGGTAAAAAACCGATTCGCCCCCCTAACTGCTGGGACCCACCAACTACATCTTCGCACGCAAGAAAGTTCCTGACAGTCGGGACCCACCTGGTCGAAGCATACGTAGCATTCTCATTCTGGTTGCGAACGTGTATGTACATACTGGTGGATGTAGAGGCGTGCACATGTCGTAGTAGAGGCGCGCACGTAGCATGTACACGTACGTACAAGGGCCAGGGTGCATGTCAGAGTAAATGACCACGGGTAGCCTAACCGGCTCCCCCTAGGTCTTGAAAATCATAGGGACGACTGCACCCTCAAACATCCAAGACGAAGGGCCACCTTCTCCTAGCCGGCTGGCCCAGTGGCCGGCTACGAGAAGGCGGCAAGGTTCAACAAGCTATCCCAGAGTGGCCGACTGCTAGCAGGCGGCCTGACCTACACACTCAAAGTTTGCACACATAATGGCGATAAGACGGGGCGTGTCTACAGTGAAGCCTGCCACCCCCGAATCCTGGAGCGAGCGTGGCCACAGTGCACCATATACCAGGCGGCCATCCCTCGTCCGACACGGTACTATTGCCACGTTGACCATGACGTCACCCACAACAGGCTGTCAGTACGGCCCGCAAGCGGCGGGCCCCTCTTGCCAGAGAGCCACCAAAAGGCGGCTTGATCTGACCAGTCGGCACAGGGGGAGCCCAGCTCCCAACAACCGACATGCCTTCACCCTAAAAGTTTGTGCACCATTAAGCAGATAAGATGGGGTAAGGCTACAGTGAATGCCCGCCAGGCGGCGACATTGTAGCCATGCTTGCCCCGACAAATCCATTGTCATCGAGAGCGAGGCTACAGTAACGAGCAGCCAGCAGGGCCCATGGGCGCTGGGCCCAGCCTGTCGACCATGAGGCCGGCAGCCGGCGGGACCCACCAGTCAGCGGGCCCTAGCGGCTGGTGGAGAAGACGACAACCATAGACACTGACGGCATGGACCCACATCCAGCCGGATTACCATTGTACCCCTAGGGGGTAGGCCAATATAAACCCCCCATGGCACCCATGCAAAGGGTTGAGCCATTAGAACTACCAAACCACATAGAGAGAAGAGGAGAGCTAGCCTTGCCCTTCTTCTTCCTCTGGCCAAACAGCTCAAGGAGCCTCTTGTAGCTACTTGCTGATTTAGTGATCATGCGGAAACCTCGCAGAGCAGGACTAGGGGTGTTATCTCCTAGGAGAGCCCAGAACTTGGGTAAGATTCGCCGGCGTGCATGTCTTCGCCTTATACCGTTTGCAGGCACTGGCGATGTCTTACTGGCTCCCACAATGATTAGGCACCTGTTGGCATATGTCGCACCTACCACTCGACATTTGGCACCCACCATGGGGCCAAGTACACGGTCGTCCGGCGACCTGCTCTGGACGGAAACCCTCTTCCTCCCTAGCGAGCGTAGCCAGCCCGGCACACCCGATGGTTCTTGCCCCGAGATGCTGCATGGCGTTGATGCCGCCTGCGCAGCGAGCTTCAGCGAGGTCTGCCTCTTTGACGAGCACGCGCCAGACGCGGGTGCAACCAGCTCCGAGAGCTGCCTCATCAACCTCCTTGGCAAGCTCGACATCGCCACAAAGCTCACTTCCGACCTAGAGTCGATCGGCTCCACTGACCCAATGCTCGTCGACTCCGACACGGCATCCCTTGACGCCTTCCCACCGACATGGTGGTCATCGACGGCCCTCTTCCTCGTGCCGACAGCGGCGGAAGCACCGTCACCGAGGTGCTGGTCATCAGCCACGGCGCTGCATCCGGCGAGAACGCCCACGACAATCTGCAGATGGCACTGCACGATCTGTCCTCCCCATTCCGCCTGACGCCGACGCCGAGACGCTGGAGGCCCATCGCCTTGCCCTCATCGAGACTAGCAAGAAGATAGCCTCCATGAGACGCCTCACCGAGGCTTATCAGCTTGAGGTTGATCGTGCCGCCTCTGGCACGCCGGCTGCTGGCAGACCTAGCCGGCTTGGCGCTATCAAGAAGCGCGGTGCGGCCATCGCCAACATGCTGGGGGCCGATCGCCCAGTCTAAGCCACGCCACTCGAGAACCTGCATGCCGCTCAGGCGGCTGCTGACGAGCTGGAAGGCTTGGACGGTGACAAGCTGCGCTACATGAGAAGACGCGTCCAGCAACTCATCGACGCGGCCGCAGAATGGGAAGAAGCCAGCGCCCATGCCGAGAGTCCCCCCCCCTCACTGAGAGCACGGCGCAACCTCCCGGACACCGACTGTAGGCGGTGCTCGCGTGCGAAATGACAAGGAGACGGCTGCTAGCCGCAGTTGGACACGCCTCCCCATCCAGCGCGACACAGAAGGCCGCCCCTGAGCCGTGGAGCGGCGAGGTGATAACCCGCCTCCTCCTCCGCCCTGTAGGGAGATATATCCCTCACCGCCGCCTGTTAAGCACCCGACGCTCAGCGGCCGGCTGGGCCGCCACGAAGGAATCGGCGAGAACGATGCCTGCCATCGGATCAACTGCCTGGCGCGATCCCTGGTGCTAGAAGAAGATGACGATGTCGGCCCGCCTTGTTTCGTTCCTCACATTCGTGATGAGCCCTTTCCCAAAGGTTTCTCGCTCCCAAGAGACATGCCTAAGTACAACGTCTCGGTGATGCCGGAAGATTGGTTGATAGACTACTCCATTGCAGTCAGCATTGCAAACGGCAACAAGCGTGTTGCCGTGAAGTACGTCCCCCTCATGCTTCAAGGCACGACACACACCTGGTTGAACAGCCTCAAGCCTTACAGCATCAACAGCTGGCTGGACTTCACCAAAGTCTTCATCCGCAACTTCACCAACACATACAAGCGGGCACCCAAGCCACGCCAACTTTCCCTGTGTGTCCAAGGCCCGAACGAGTCCAGCCACGAATACCTGACACGCTAGGCCGAACTCCGCAACTCCTGTGAAGGGGTGCACAAGGTGCAAGCTATAGAGTACTTCACCCCCTGGTGCCAAGAAGGCACCCTCCTCAAGCACCAACTTCTCTGCGACGAGCCGGCTACACTCGATGAGCTGCTGATCATAGCAGATAAGTATGCCACTACCGACTCCTCAATGAAGATGGAGCTTCAGGTGGACGCATCTAGAAAGGTGCTCCCTTCGGCTTCAAAAATGCCGGATGGCGACACCAATCGGCGCCCGCATCAAAATGACAACAAACGCAAGGCCCCGATTCCGACTTCCACCAGCCGGCAAGTGGCAACAGTCGAAGACCAGCAGCCAGAGGGGCAGCCTATACCCAAGCGTTAGAAAGGAGGTAAGCCGGCTTGGCAGCCTGCTTTCTCCTATGAGAAAATCCTCGACGCCCCCTGCAAGTTCCAAAGTGGCACGAAGCCGTCCAACCACATAACCCGGAAGTGCCATTGGCTCACCCGAATCTCCAAGGGCGAAGGGCTTCTACCTCCTCCGCCTGCTTGCCAGCCGCCTCCGGCTCCTCAGCAGCCGGCCGCCCGCCCTGCAGTTGGAGCCATCTAAGACGAGTTCCCTGATGAGCACGTGGCCTATATCATCTTTACAAGCCAAGCTGATGGCAGGCGCAGCCGGCGCCGATAGCACCAAGAAGTCAATGTAGTTGCCTCCAAAGATCCAGAGTTCATGCATTGGTCTGAGAAGCCCATCAGCTGGAGCCAAGCCGATCACCCAAAGGTGATGCCTTCTCCGGGTTCTTACGCTTTGGTGTTGGATGCCATCTTTGCAACGGACAAGCGGGCTACTCGTTTCTCCCGAGTTCTGATTGATGGCGGAAGCAGTATGAACATCCTGTACAGTGACACCATGGAGAAGCTAAATATCAAGACGAAGCAACTCTTGCCCAGTCGGACCATCTTCCATGGCATTGTACCCGGCCTGTCATGCTCACCAATCGGCAAGATCAAGATAGATGTCCTCTTTGGAGACAAATATCACTTCCACCGTGAAGCAGTTTGGTTTGAGGTAGTGGATCTAGAGAGCCCTTATCACGCTTTACTTGGTCGACCTGCCCTGGCCAAGTTCATGGCTGTGCCCCACTATGCCTACCTCAAGATGAAGATGCCGAGCTCCAAGGGCATAATCACCATAGTTGGAGACTACAAGAAGTCCTCTGCTTGTGCTGCAGCCAGCAGTCGGCTGGCCGAGTCCCTCGTGATCGCTGTTGAGAAAAAGATCCTTGACCGGGTTGTGGCCATGGCCGGCAAGCAGTCGGACCTATCGCCCGATCCCAAGGAGTCAGAAGCTCAGGGCTCCTTCCAGCCGGCCAAGGAAACAAAGAAGATACCTCTGGACCCAGAGCACCCGGAGAGGTTTGCTGTTGTAGGAGCAAACCTGGACAGCAAATAGGAAAGCGAGCTCATCGATTTTCTCCGTGAGAATTGGGATATCATTGCATGGTCCCCCAAGGACATGCCGGGTGTTCCGACGGATTTCGCCGAGCACAAGCTACATCTCCGAGCAGATGCAAAACCAGTCAAACAATCCCTCTGCCGACTGTCGGAGGAGAAGAGAAGAATTGTTGGTGAAGAGATAGCCCGGCTTCTGGCAGCCGGCTTCATTATGGAGGTGTTCTTTCCAGAATGGCTTGCCTACCCAGTTCTTGTACTAAAGAAGAACAAGAAGTGGCGCATGTGTATAGATTATACCAGCCTCAAAAAAGCTTGCCCCAAAGATCCATTTGCTTTGCCCCGGATTGATCAAGTGATAGACTCCAGAGCCGGATGTGGGTTGCTGACTTTCTTGGATGCCTACTCGGGTTAACATCATATCAAGTTGGATCCAGCTGACCGCCTGAAGACCGCCTTCATCACACCATTCAGAGCTTTTTGCTACCTGACTATGACATTCGTCCTGAGAAATGCTGGTGCCACTTTTCAGTGTTGCATGCAAAAATGCCTCCTCAAGCAACTTGGCAGAAATGCCCACGTCTACGTAGATGATATTGTGGTGAAGATGGAGAAGCGCGGCATCCTCCTGGAAGATTGCAAGGAAACATTTGACAACTTGCGTCGGTTTCAGATCAAGCTCAACCCTGAGAAATGCGTGTTCCGGGTACTAGCCAGCCAGCTCCTTGGCTCTCTGGTCTCTAAACACGGCATCGAGTGCAACCCGGTGAAGATCAAGGCTATAGAGAGGATGGAGATTCCCACCGGCTGTGAGATGTCTAGAAGTTCACCGGGTGCCTAGCTTCCCTTAACCGCTTCATCAGCCGGTTAGAGGAGATAGCTCTCCCCCTATATCAACTCATGAGGAAATCTACTCACTTCTAGTGGAATGACCAGGCGGACGAAGCTTTTCACCAGCTAAAGAAGATGTTGACCACGCCACTTGTCCTGGCGGCCCGACTGAGAAAGGGTCTATGCTCCTTTACATTGCCGCAACCAGCCGAGTGGTCAGCACTGTCATCGTGGTTCAGCGCCCAGAAGAAGGCAAAGCTTAGCTAGTCCAGAGGCCGGTGTATTACCTGAGTGAAGTACTATCAACCTCGAAGCAGAACTACCCCCACTACCATCAGATGTGCTATGGTGTGTACTTTGCCGCCAAGAAGCTCAAGCCCTACTTTCAAGAGCACCCCATCATGGTTGTTTGCACTGCCCCACTTGCCAAGATCATGGGCAGCCGGGATGCATCTGGCCGGGTGGCCAAGTGGGCCATTGCGCTGGCTCCTTATACCATCTTCTACCAGCCTCGCACCGCCATCAAGTCCCAAGTGCTGGTCGACTTCCTCGTCGACTGGGCCGAGACCCAGTACCTGCCACCAGCACCTGACTCCACCCATTGGCGGATGCACTTTGACAGATCCAAGATGCGCACTGGTTTGGGAGTTGGCATCGTCCTTACTTCTCCGAAAGGCGACAAGCTCAGATACACATTGCAAATCCATTTTGCCGCCTCCAACAACGTGGCCGCGTATGAGGCGCTCGTACAAGGCTGGCCAAAGAGCTCGGCATCCGCCGGATCCTGTGCTATGGCGACTCAGACTTTGTGTTCCAACAGTCATCTAGTGATTGGGACACCAAGGATGCAAACATGGCGAGCTACCGCTTCCTTGTTCAGCAACTCAGCGGATATTTTGAAGGGTGCGAGTTCCTCCACGTGCCACGGGCCGACATTGAGCAAGCAGATGTTGTGGCGCGAATCGGTTCCACCCAGCAAGCTATACCAACCGGCGTCTCCCTCCAGCGCCTCCTCAAGTCGTCTGTTAAGCCATCTCCAGAGTCAGACTCTATCTTCGTGCCGCCTGACCCCGATGCAGTCAGATCCAACTTGGGGACTGCAGGAGGCAGCTCGGGGACTTCGGCAGGTGGCTCGAGGACTGCTACAGTCGCACTCGGCCCTGGGACTTCAAAACCCGGCCTGGGGACTGCAGCAGTCGGCTCGGGAATTCAACGGCACAACAGGCAGTGGCTGACTCCAACCCACCACCTCCCAACCCAACCGCCCTAGTCGTAGTAGCCATGTTGGCAATAGAAGAAGTCGCAGCTCCATCATGGACCCAGCCCATCCTCAACTTTTTGGTGAGCAGAGAGCTGCCGACTAAAGAGATCTCGGCAAGACAAGTTCAACGCCAAGCTGGTGCCTACACAATAGTGAACAGAGAGCTCATTAGAAGCAGCGTGACTGGCGTCTTCTAGCGCTGCGTCGAGCCAGAGAAGGGCATTGCAATCCTCAAAGACATCCATCAAGGTGAGTGTGGTCACCATGCGGCCTCAAGATCACTCGTCGCTAAAGATTTCCGCCATGGTTTCTTCTGGCCGACTGCTTTGGAAGACGCCAAAGAGTTGGTCAAACACTGCAAAGGGTGCCAAGTTTTCAGCTCCAAGCAATACCTGCCAGATTCTGCACTTAAGACCATCCCCCTCACCTGGCCCTTCGCCGTCTGGGGCCTGGACATGGTGGGCCCATTCAAGACAACACGCGGCGGCATGACACATCTGCTTGTTGCCGTAGACAAATTCACCAAGTGGATTGAAGCAAAGCCAATCAAGAAGTTGAATGGGCCGACTTCTGTGACCTTCATTGCATATATCACCACCCGGTATGGCATACCACACAACATCATCATCGACAACGGCACAAATTTTGCCAAAGGTGCATTGGCTCGTTTCTGTGCTATACAGGGCATCCGACTGGACTTAGCATCTATTGCCCATCCGCAGTCAAACGGCCAAGTCGAGGGAGCAAACGGCCTCATCCTCTCCGGCATCAAGCCCCGACTTGTAGAGCCACGAGAGCGTTCGGCCGGCTTCTGGCTCGAGGAGCTATCGGCCGTCCTCTGGAGCCTGCGTACCATTCCAAACAAGTCAACCAGCTTCACTCCCTTCTTCCTCATGCATGGTGCCGAGGCTATCATCCCAACTGACATCAAGGTCGACTCACCTTGAGTCACCTTGTACACGGAAGCGGAGGCGAAGGAAGCACGAGAATACGGCATTGATCTGCTGGAAGAGGGTCGGCTGTTAGCACTCAGTCGGTCCGCCATCTTCCAGCAGAGTCTGCATCGCTACCATAGTCAGAAGGTCAAGCGAAGATCCTTCCAGGAGGGCGACCTTGTGCTCCGGCTGATCCAGCGAACAGCCGGCTAGCACAAGCTCTTGGCCCCTTGGGAAGGCCCTTTCGTCACTAGCAAGGCCTTGGGCCACGACTCCTACTACCTGATCGACGAGCAGAAGCCCAAGGCACGCAAGAGAGATGATTTCGGCAAGGAGTCAGAACGCCCATGGAACGCCAATCTTCTTCGAAGATTTTACAGTTAATGCAGTATGTACCATGCTATCTTTTGTATTAAGTACAAGACATCGGGTCCCCCGAGGAGCACTCGGGGACTACCCTCTTTTATCTATATGATGAGTATTATGCCTATGAATGTGTTAGTACATTTGTTCTTTTGTCCTGCACAGGGTTTGACTAGTTGGCCCAGGGACTTGCCGCCTAGAATTATGTTAGCACTATCTGCAGTCAGACAAGTAGTGTGCCGGCATCTAAGCCCTCTCTTGCCAAAAGTCGCATCTCGCAGAAGCGACTGTTTGACTGGCAAGAGTCAAAGGCAGGAAATGATACCCACACGAAAAATGGCTAAGGACCAATGAGCTTACATAACGCAAGCCGACTTCCCACTCACCTTGCCACAATCTAAGAAGTCTGAAGTACTTGCCCTCCCAAACGGCCAAGTACTTTCCCAGCCACAGACTGCAGAGCAGCTGTCCGGCTGGGAAGGCGGCGACCAAGGGAGGGCGGCAAAGGAAAAAGCCGAAAAAAGATTAAAGCAAGTAAAGTCGGAAACCGACACCAGCATAGCACATGCAAGTTAATATTTACATAAAAGGCCTTCGAAGGCCAGAATTCAACTTAGTTTGAATACACCCCTAGTGGGTGGAACTGCGCAAATTTAATGAACATTATTCAAAAGACTGATGAGAAGGAAGACAAAGATAAAATTGGCCACTTAGACCAAGGGAGGAACAGGCGAGCTTGGCAGGTCGGTGGAGACGGCGACACTGGCTGGGGGAGTGGCCGGGTGGCGAGTCTCGACTTGATCATCGCCGGCAGCTGGCGACGTGTTCGTGTGTGCCTCGTTGCTGGAGGCACAGTCATATGCTAAGGCTGGCCGGCCGCTCCACCGTCTGGCGTGGCATCTTCACCATCCTCCGCCTCCTCCTCACCCTCGTCGCTGGAGTCGATCTCCTTTGCCAAGTCCTCGCCGTCCGTCGGGTTCAGCCCAAACTAGTCCGCCAGCAACTCAATGTCATCGTTGTTGAAGTCGGGGATGAAGACGCTAGTGTCGGTGTAGTCGGCGATCGCTGCGGCGCGATGAATGATAGCCGGTCACACCGCCACCAGCTCCTCATTGGCCTCCTGCCGGAACGTGGCCAATTGGGCAAGATCCAGCCCAGGGTACCATGCTCGGACAAACTCCAACGCCCGCCTGGCGCCTACCCGGGCCAAAGAAGCCTTCCACGCCTCGAAGCAGCCAACTGCCACCTCCAGCCAGTCGGAAGTCTAACGAGGAGTTCAAGGAATAGTGGCATCAGGCTAGAGGGCAGAAAGCACCTGAGCTCCAACGCGCCGAAGGTGGCGGAGCATCCAGTGGGCCGGCTGGAGACGGGCATGGATGGCCAAAGCTGCTCCTCAAGTGTCTGGCGAGCATTCGGCGCAATCTCAGCACCAGCCTGCCTCCATGCAGTGCGGTGGGCTTCGATGACCTGGCTGGCAGCAACAGAGTAGCCAGGGAAGTACTCAGCGCAAAGAAGAAAAAGAAAATACGAAGTCAGAAGCCGGACCAAGCAACAGGTGGAAAACAAAGGGAAAAGGAGGAAGGCAGCTTACCATCAACCATGTCCTCGATTTGGCCGTAGCCGTCCCTCAGCGCCTGCTCCGACTCGGCCCAATTCACTGCCTGGGTCTCATACTCGGCTTGGACGGAGGCATCTCTGTCCCTCACCACCTGGAGAGCCACCTTGTGACTATCCTCCTGGTCAGCCAGCTTCTTGGCCAGACGGTCGCGCTCCTGAGCCACCGCACTGCACTCTGCCTCCTTGGCGCGCAGCGCAGTCTGGGCCTCCCCCAGTTGCTATTGCAGGGCGGCGTTGGCCTCTACAAAGACAACAAAGAAGAACAATCAATAAGCAAGAAGTCGCCAGAAGAGATCCGTCCCGACAGTGGGTGCACTGACGCGCCCCCACAAGAGATAGAAGGCGGAACACTTGATCTGGGTTTCAGATAGGTCGGCGGTCCGTTGAGTCCGCTCCCAAACGTGGGAGTTGAAGGCGGCCGCGCGGAGGTTATGATAGTCGTACAAAAAGGACAGACAAACAAAAGAAGACAAGTCAGCACCCGCGTCTACTTAAAAGTTCAAGGTCGCCTGCTCAACAGCCAACCCGGAACTCGGGGACTACACCCAGAGGGTGCGCTGATGCGCCCCCACGGAAGAATACAAGAATAAGAAGCAAAAAGTAAGAGGCTTACCCGGATGGCCGTCCGTGTCACCAGGAACTCCTGGTTATAGCTCTTTAAGGCGTTGGCCTGAGCCTGAAGACGGGTCCGGACGTCCTGCGCCGCCTCGTTCAGCACGGCCATCCCGCCTCCCGGCATCCAGTCCGGCGAGCTGACACTCACCGCCTCCAACTCCTGGGTCAACGAGCTGGAGCCCCTGGCCCTCTGCGGCTACGGCGTTGAGGCCGCCTTCCCTGCGCGTTGGCGTGCTGGAGACCGGACCACAAGGTCCGCTCCTATAGCTAGCTCGCCTCCAGCCGGCGGCACGGGTGGCGCGTTGGGCTGGCCACCTTGGTCCGCCCCAGTCGGCGCTGGCGAAGTCACCTCCATCTCCGAGGCGACACCTTCACCCCTCTCCCTCTCCATAACCGGCTGGTCGCCGCCGGCTCTTTCTGGCGGCCCCACCGAGACCTCAGGCGCACGCGCCATGGCGCGGAGGGGGGTGACGAGCTGTGGGGGTTGGTCGCGTAAGGCCTCCCCTGCCTGCGCTGCAGCCGCGGCGTCCGCCTGGGCCTTGGCCACGATGTCAGCCTGCGCCCTCGCGGCCTCGTCCGCTGCCTCTTGCATTGCCTTGGCGGTAGCCACTCTTTGCTGCTTCGCCTCCTACTCCTCACGCGCCTCCCGTGCGTTCCTCTCCGTCGCCACCTGAAGCTTGACGCGAGGATCCATGCGGTGGGCGCTGGCGGAGCCCCCCGTCGTCCCAACCATGGAGGCGGTAGCCGACTGCTCAAGAGAGAGCGGAGCTCTGTTTGAGCGAGAAGAAGCAAAAATAGAATAACACTTGCAAGAAAGAAGGAAGAATGCGTTAAGGAATCAGCACTTACGTGGAAACCATTTGAGGCAACTTCACGACCTTGAGGAAATGGGTCGCCTTTGCGGCCGCTTCCTTCCGTTTGGTCGCCGCGGCTGAGCTCTTGGCCTTCTTCGGCCGGCTACCGTACATGGACGGCGCGGCCCAACACTTCTGCGCACCGCCCTGGGCAGCCAGTACGGCGGATGAGCTCGCGCCCTGCTGGTTGGGCGCCGGCTGGCAGCGCGGGACGACCTCTTCCTCCTCATCATTAGGCTAGTCCTCGAGGCCGCCCCTGACTCCCGAGCCACCTACGTCGCCGCCTCCTCCCGAGGCATCGCCATCCAAGGCGGCCGCCCCAAAGTCGGGGTCGTCGATATCGCTCTCCTCCCGGTCAGGGAGGAATTGACGCTCCGGCCCTACGGCGTCGGCTGATGGCTGGAGGAGGGTCCTCTATTTCATAAGCCTATTGGTCAAGACGACCAAGGAGAGCTCGACAACTAAAGAGAAAGAAGAAAAGAAGACTTACCATCGGCGGTGGATTCGAGCGCGTGTACTGCTCCTTGCCGAACCACCACTCTGCCTCCGAGAGCTTGCAGTTCAAAAATGTAATTCACCAAGTGAGCCACCTCCGAGTGCGCCATCTCCTTGGTACACATCCGACTGGGATCCCGGTGCCCGCTCATTTGGCATATCATGTGCGGCCGGCCTTGGAGTGGAACTACCTAGCACGCCATGAAGGCGGTCAGCAAGTCTGGCCCGGTGAGCCCCTCCGACTTCACCATCACCCCGAGCCATGCGACGGAGGCGGCACCGGAGGCCGACAGCGACCTGGGCCAGTATGACCAATTGGCCAGCATCCCAACCAGCAGGCCGGCTACGTAGGCCGACAGGTTGACCCGGTCGCCCTTCGGGTGGACGCCCTTGACATAGAAGTATGACTGCTGCCACATATTCACCGACTGGATCAGTGTGATGGGTGGGAGCAAGTTCTCAGCAGCCAGCCTCCGCACCACGATGAAGGCGCCGCACTGTGCCGCCACACTCTTGATGACGGTGCTGAGCTTCGAGTAGAAGAACTCGCCCCAAAGCTGGATGGTGGGAACGACGCCGAGAAAGCCCTCACAGAGGGTGACGAAAACGGACAGCAGCACCACCGTGTTTGGTATAGGTGGTGCGGCTGAAGGCCGTAGAAGTCGAGGAAGGCACGGAAGAAGCCGCTCGCCGGCAAGCCGAGGCAGCGCAAGCAGTGCGACCGGAAGATGATGCGCTCACCCTGTTTCGGCGCCGACGAGATCTCCCGTTCCGGCGCCAGGCGAACCTTCATGTAGTCCTCGCCGGGCAGCCGCCGCGTCCGGTGAAGGAAGTCGATGTGTTCTTCATGGCCGTTGGAGCCGTCCCATGCTCTGGCGCGTGCCATGGGGTCGAAAATCTTGACGGAGAGGCGACACGATGACGAGTGCGAGGCCCTGCGGCGATGGGGTGGAGCGCTACAAGATGGCTGGAAGCATGGTGCGGCAACAGACAGCTGCAGCGGCGGAAGGAAGATGAAGAAGAGAATGGCGGAGGAGGAGGTGGGAGCGCGTGCGTCTGCCGCCCCCTCCTCCCCCTATTTATAGCCTAGGAGCGACGAAGCCGAGGGGGCGGGGCGTGGGGATCGTGGGATTAACTGCGCCCACTCCCCATGACCCCGCGATTATCGTGCCTTAATGGCGTGTAGTAACTACGATTGGAATGCCAACCGGCCGCCTCTGCCACAAAAGCTCTGCACGTGGGGCGAGGCATGGTAGTGGCGGGCCCCAGCCTACGATGATGTCCTATCGCGCATGTGGGCTGGTAGGCTGGTCCAGCCGGTTGGTGCTGCATGGGACATGAGAAGCGGACGGCCGGCCCGATGCCGGACGCGCGTGCCATCTAGTTCCCGCCATCGGGCTTCAAAATCCTCCTGATGGCGCGTCTGGTTGTGGCCGACTTCTAGTTGTCGGCTCTTCAGAGTGCGAATCTGCTTGGGTTTGTCGTTCCCTATTCAGCCACGAAGCCCAACCAGCTTCGGGGACTACTGTCAGAGTAAATGACCACGGGTAGCCTCCCGGCTCCCCCTGGCTCTTCAAAAACATTGGGCTGACTGCACCCTCAAAAATCCAAGACGAAGGGCCACCTTCTCCTGGCCGGCTAGCCCAGTGGCCGGCTGCGGGAAGGCGGCAAGGTTCAATAAGCCCTCCTAGAGTGGCCGACTCCTAGCAGGCGGCCTGACCTACACACTCAAAGTTTGCACCCACATAACGGCGATAAGACGGGGCGTGGCTACAGTGAAGCCTGCCACCCCCGAATCCCTGAGCGAGCATGGCCACATTGCACCATATCGGGTGGCCATCCCTCGCCCGGTGCGGCACTGTTGCCACGTTGACCATGACGTCACCCACGGTGGGCTGTCAGTACGGCCCGTAGGTGGCGGGCCCCTCTTACCAGAGAGCCACCAGAAGGCGGCTTGGTCTGACCAGTCGGCATGGGGGGAGGCCAGCTGCCAACAGCCAGCCTGCCTTTGCCCTGGAAGTTTGTGCACCATTAAGCAGATAAGATGGGGTAAGGCTACAGTCAATGCCCGCTAGGCTGTGGCACTGTAGCCATGGTTTCCCCGACAAAGCCATCGTCATCAAGAGTGATGCTACAGTAACGAGCAGCCGACAGGGCCTATGGGCGGTGGGCCCATCCTGTCGACCAAGAGGCCAGCAGGACCCACCAGCCGGCGACCATAGACACTGATGACCTAGACCCACATCCAGCCGGATTACCATTGTACCCCTGGGGGTAGGCCTATATAAACCCCCAGGGCACCCATGCAAATGGTTGATCCATTAGAACTACACACACCACATAGAGAGAAGAGGAGAGCTAGCCTTGCCCTTCTTTTTCCTCTAGCCAAACAGCTCAAGGAGCCTCTTGTAGCTACATGTTGATTTAGTGATCATGCGAAGACCCCGCAGAGCAAGACTAGGGGTGTTATCTCCTAGGAGAGCCCCGAACCTGGGTAAGATTCGCCGGCGTGCATGTCTTCGCCTTATCCCATTTGCAGGCACCGGCGATGTCTTACTGGCTCCCACAATGATTAGCCACCCGTTGGCATATGTAGCACCTACCACCCGACAATGCAAAAATATGGCCACATACGTACATACGGGCGAGGTCTCAAACGCCTACTCGTGCATACGTACGGCCAGGGCTCGTGTACACGGCTGGGTCGGAATGGAGAAACTGCATCGTCGTCGTGTTCATGGTGAGGCAACAAAATGCGTCATGTTCATCGGGAGGCAACAGAACGTGTGGGAGCCAACCGGCTTGGATGGGACAGCCGATGGAAACGAGGCCTGGCGTACCACAGAACTGAGGAAACGACCTTGTGTTCTACCGACACGTTGGAAACGGGATCCAGTTCATCGAGAGGGGTCTAGCGTACCGCAAAATGGAGGAAACAGAGTTCTGTTGGACCTACTACGGTCAAAATGGGGTCCTGTTGATCGGGAGGGGTGTGGCGTACCGCAAAACGGTGGAAATCAACTTGTGTTGGAGCGCTATGGTCAAAACGGGGGTCCTGTTCATCGGGAGGGGTGTGGCGTACCGCAAAACGGGGCTCCATGGGATACTGTTCATCTCCACCGTCGACCTCCTCCAGCCTCCACGGGATACTGTTCATCCACCGTCGACCTCCTCCAGCCTCCACCTACGACTGTTCATCAATGGTCTCCAATTCATCCAGTGTCACGACCGGTTTTTAAATAAAACATTTATTGAGAAACCGACCCTTTTACCGGACTGGTATAGGAAAATCTTCCTTACCAGTAGACAAATCATTGATACAGATATCCAATAGTACTAAATGTTATACAAGGTTGAGCTGAGGCTGCTCAACAATTTTATTACAAGCACGCCGACATTATACATAAGAGCGGATATGGCACACGGAGTATGGTGGCATACTACTGACTCGCAATAAAAGTAGTGGTGGGTATGTCACAGTGAAGTGGGTGACATGACTCCTCATCTTACAGCTCATCGGGCGTCAGAGTAAGGCTCGATGATTTATTTGGGTAGCGGAAGCGTATATGATACAAGTGACCAATTCCAGGATCACGCGGGACTGACTGGGACTCCTATAGGCGTCGGACTCGCTATCGTACTCTTCATCCATAAGATCACCTTCGTTGATATCTGGCCAAATCAACAAGCCAGGTGAGTACTTTGAATGTACTCGCAAGATAGTTTGGACTTAGGATATAACATATGTAAACATGATACACATGAGCAGATTAGTAATGCACACTTAAATAATAAATTTGCACAGCAGGTTAATTAAAAAGGAAGTCAGGCGGAAGTCCTCCCGAAATCTCAATGAAAGAAAACTGAAAACCGATCGGGTGTCTGAAGTGACGCCTCGAAGGGTAAAAATAAATCGACATGCCGCAGTCGGGCATCTGAGCGACACCACATAAAGGGCTTATATTGAAAAGTAAATGACAGTGCGTGCCATAGTCGGACATCTACGCGACATTTCGGAAAGGGCTTATAATGAAAGTAATTAACATAGATGCCACAGTCGGATGTCTGAGCGACATCACATAAAGGGCTTATAACGAAAATAAACAACAACATTGCCACAATCGGGCGTCTACGTGACGTCACATAAAGGGCTTATAACAAAAATAAACAACAAGAATGCCACAGTCGGACGTCCACGCGACGTCACATAAAGGGCTTATATTTCGTCATCCAAACTCAAGTTGTTCATGAAATCATGTCACTTCAAGAGAATACTCAGTAGTAATAAACAGGTTAGTCCATCCACAGGAATAACATTCAACCGGGCTTACCACTCAAGTTTGTTCACCGGAGATTTGTCACTGAAACTGATACTAAGACTGACATAGATAAGTTGAATTATGGTCCGTGACCATAGATACGTTACTTGAATGATTGGGACTCTGCAGAGTTTGTACTATTTAACCACAGCCAACGGATTCCAGTAGTCACAGCAGACTACTTCCGTTTACGGTATTTCAGAGGAAACTCATCTAACGAGTACACACCCATTCCACATCCCAATGCCAGGAATCACCCTAGGCAACGTTCAAGAAAAACTTTGAGACGGGGAGGCCACAACCTCGAGTAGCATGGGATCAAATTTATATCACACGCTCTAAGGGGTGCCCCCTCTTGGTCCCAACCGGAAACACCCATGCCCCCTGACCGGGTGACTGGCTTTAATCCAGGGCCATGGAACCCTCATCCCGGCCCCTCTATTTGGTGTGTACGCGGAAAGAGGTTTCCAACCTACTAAACCATATTCTTTGCAGAAAAAATGTGGTAGCACACAAAAAAAGGGTACGGGCGGTTGCGTGACTTGATTCACATTAACACCGGAGTTGAACAGTTTGGCATAAGACTGACATGCTTCAACAATACCATCTTACCACCTTTCATGCCACCACATGATCAGTTTATCTCCCATCAATTACACATCGAGTTTTGAAGCTCACTTGTAGTTACTTAGCATGCAATATAACCATTACGGTTGCTCATATAAACATGCCATGGAATAATACTCAAGAAAACATGCAAAACACTCATCATATTAAAGGTTCAAACATGCTTGCCTGGTTCGGAGTAGTTGGAGTCTAGCTCGGCAAAGTTCGCGGTTCCGTCACCTCCGTCGGTATCTACGGTATAAGGAAATCACATACTAATGTAAATACCATGTGTGCACAAAAAGTGTCCCAAATATTTTTCAATTAAATCTGATAAGAAACTAGAGAGAAAAATAAAGATGACAGAAAAATAATCAATTCAAAATCACTTTTTGTTTAAAAGTTATTAAGGTTTTGGCCTAGGGACTCATTTGTAATGAAACAGAAAGTTTCCAGGGGGTAGTTTATAAAAATAGAAAACGATTCAATTAGAAACCCGCCACCCCCAAAGGAAAATGTATTCTGCCCGAAGGCGTTTTCAGAAACAGTTCAAAAAGAAGAAAACGCTGACAAGGGGGTCCCGCCCTTCGGGTTTGAATCTTTAAAACAGAGTCACCGGGGCCCGAAGGCTGCGGTGGTCGCCGGCGGCGATCCACGGCGAGTTAGGAGGAGTGGATGGTACCTATGGATTCCTTGGGTCCTTCCGCACGTGTGGGTGGTGGAGCTGGTCGCCGGAGAGCACCACGTCGACGGCGGCCTCAACTCCGGCGGACGGTGGTTCGGGTGTTGTTGGATCTCGCCGGGGAGGGCTGCAAAGGTCGAATTGGGGCTCGGGTTAGAGCATTGAGTGGAGTAGGAGGCGAGTGGCACGGTCTGGAAGGCGGGGGTGGTCTCACCTGAGTGAATCACGCCGGAGCCCGAGGCAGATCGGGGCGGCCGGAGTCGGGGAAGAAGGCCTTCCCGCGGTCTTCCTAGAGGCTAGGCGTGGCTCTGGTGAGGTGTAGGAGGGGTGCTGGGTCGAAATTGAGCTTGGGGCTCCCTTTTATAGGCGATCCGAGGCGGTGGCCATGAATGAGATAACGACGGCGATGGTTACGGCGTGGCAATGGTCGGTCATGTGATTAAGGGGGCTAGGCATCATCGCGATGGTCTACTGGTTCCGTTCAAGTGCTAAGCTTGGCCTGCCTTGGGTGGTACTCCAAGTTTCTGACGGAACGGCTCACGGAGCTCGTCGGCGGCAGGGGGCACGCTCTTCGCTGCTTAGGCCACGACGATGGTGCCACAGCGTGCACAGGCTAGCGGACAGCCACGCGGAGGCTTCGGGTGGCTTGGGCGGTGCTGGACGGCGCCGAAAGGTGGTGCTGGTCCCTGCCGGCCGCCACGGGTGGCTCTGCCACCGCAGAAGTTGCTGGCGTCGGCAAGGCACGCCGCCACCGACATCTGCGCCCGTCCAAATGAACGTGTGGCGCTCTGGATAAGGAGGGGGAACAGGGAGCAAGGCGCCACTGCAGTTACTGGCGACATCGACGCCGTGCTCTGAAGAAAATGACACTCACGATCGATGAAACACTGAAACTCTGAATTTACTGAATCTGAATAGCAACAGTGCCTGCTAGGTGTTTGATGAAATGTTTTTGGCATGTGGAAAAGTTTTCTGGAGTTGATCTTTGGTGAGGTGGCCTCTCAATGCACCAAGGGGTGGCCTGATTTATCTCAGAATTTTTGGAGAAGAAAAATATTGAATTTCACCAAAAAAGACAAATCTGGCCCAAACTTGCAGTGATCAAAACTTGAAAACTTTGAATTGTGGAAGAGTGGATCTTGATGGATCTAACTTGAGGGTGCTAAGGACTAGTCAGAGGAGTTTGTTTGGGATCAAAACTCAAAAGCAATCTCGTACTTCCTTTGTAAATCACCTAGGTTCAAAATAAAATACACAAATAGTTTTGGGGATAAAATAAATAGAATAAAAATCAAAAATGGGTTGCACCTGCTGGGATTGGATATTTGACATGACCAAAAGTGGAGGGAGGGGGTTTTGGTGTAAAATTTTCAACCTAGGTCATGGCATAAAATTTTTGAATGAGGAAGGATCAACCCAAAGTCATTAAAAGAAAGTATTTCAAAACTTTTCCCAAAATAAAACAATTGTGTTGAGCCAACAAAATTTTGAAAAACCTTTAAGACTAAAGATCAAGGTTGAGAAGGTCCTTTCAAAGGTTTGTCATAAAAGATTTTGAGAAGGAGAGTTCCTCAAAAAGAAAAATTCAAATAACCTCCTTTAAATCAAATAAAGATTTTAATAAAAAATCCAAATCAAAATTTTGGGGTGTTACAACACCTACCCCCTTAGGAAAAATCTCGTCCCCGAGATTTCAGCTGATCCTCAAATAGGTGTGGATATTCCGTCCGAAGGAAATCCTCTCTTTCCCACGTTGCTTCTTCCTCGGTATGATTGCTCCACTGAACTTTGAAAAACTTAATTGTTTTCTGACGGCTCCTCCTTTCAGACTCCTCCAATATTTTTATTGGACGCTCTCTGTAGGTGAGGTCTGGTTGCATGTCAATATTCTCATGGGATACATGCTTCTCTGGGTTGCTTACACATTTCCTCAACTGTGAGAGGTGGAACACGTCGTGGATGCCTGACAGTTCTGCGGGTAGGTCTAGCTAGTAGGCTACTGTGCCTCTTCGTGCGAGTACGCAGAAGGGTCCGATAAATCTTGGCGCTAGCTTTCCTTTAGCTTTGAACCATTCGAGGCCCCTCATAGGGGATACTTGTAGGTACACATATTCACTGGGTTCAAAGCTGACTCCCCGATGTTTTCGATCGTAATAACTTTTCTGGCGGCTTTGAGCTGTCTTGAGTCGATCCCTGATCAGCCTAACTTTTTCCTTTGCTTCCTTGAGCATGTATGGGCCGAAGATACGACTGTCTCCTGTTTCTGACCAATTTAATGGGGTACGACATCTCCGCCCGTACAAGGCTTCAAAAGGTGCCATTTGTAGGCTGGCTTGGTAACTGTTGTTGTAGGCAAACTCAGCATATGGCAAGCTTTCCTCCCAACTGGTCCCATAGGTGAGAACACATGCTCTCAGCATGTCCTCTAGGATTTGATTCACGCGTTCAGTTTCTCCATCAGTCTGGGGGTCGTATGCTGTACTGAATGCCAGTTGCATTCCCAGAGCTTGTTGTAACTGATCCCAAAATCTAGAGACGAACTGAGTGCCTCGGTCGGATATTATCATCTTTGGAATTCCATGCAGAAAAACTATACGGGAGAGATAAAGCTTGGCAAGCTTCTGAGTGATGTGGGTTGTCTTTACTGGGATGAAATGTGCTACCTTAGTCAATCTATCTGTGATGACCCATATGGCATCATTTCCATATCGTGACCGAGGTAGTCCGACAATAAAATCCATTCCAATCTCGTCCCATTTCCACTCAGGTATCTTGTTTGGCTGTAATAGTCCTGCTAGTTTTTGGTGCTCGGCGTTAATGCGCTGACATGAATCACAACATGCAATGAATGTGGCTATATCCCTTTTCATACCGTTCCACCAAATTTTTTCATGAATATCCTTCTACATTTTGGTCCCTCCAAGATGGATTGAATAGGGAGCGGTGTGGCCTTCGGCTAGAATTTTCTGTTTGAGGTCTTCTATACTTGGTACACAAAGTCTGTCTCCGTACCATAATACTCCCTTATCGTCTATGACGAATTCCGTGGCCTTGCCCAAACTCACTTTTCTTTTTATGCCTTTGATGCTAGGGTGTCCATGCTGGGCCTCCTTAATCTGTTCTATTAGGGTAGGTTGTATTTCCAAGTTCGACACATTGCCTTCTGTGACCATTACCAAGTTGAGCTTAGCGAACTCCTACTGAAATTCAGGTCTCAAGTTTGGCAGACTGTCGTTGCCCGAGCTGGGTTCCGACTAAGAGCATCTGCCACTACATTCGCTTTTCCCGGGTGGTAGTGGATGCCAACATCATAATCTTTTACTAGTTCCAACCAGCGCCGTTGCCGCAAATTGAGCTCTTGTTGTGTGAAAAAATATTTCAGGCTTTTATGGTCTGTAAATATTTCACAATGATTCCCAAGCAAAAAGTGCCTCCACTCTTTGAGTGCATGAATGACTGCTGCCAACTCTAAGTCACGAGTAGGATAATTTTCTTCGTGCTTTCGTAGTTGCCTGGAAGCGTATGCGACTACCTTGCCTTCTTGCATTAATACGCACCTGAGGCCCTTCCGGGATGCGTCACAATACACCTCGAAACTTTTGTGTATGTCTGGTACAACCAATACTGGTGTTGTTGTCAATTTCCTTTTGAGTTCTTGGAAGCTTTCCTCGCAAGCTTCAGTCCACACAAACTTCTTATCCTTCTTGAGTAACTGAGTCATTGGTTTTGCTATGGTGGAGAATCCTTCAAAACCTGCGGTAATATCCTGCCATTCCCAAGAAACTTCGTACATCTGTTACGCTGGCTGGTGGTTTCCAACCAAGTATGGCCTTGACCTTTTCTGGGTCTACGGCAACACCTTCTTGGGTCAATACATGGCCTAGGAAACCAACCTGTCTTAACCAAAATTCACATTTGCTGAACTTGGCGTACAATTGATGTTTCCTTAATTCTCCCAGTACAATCCTGAGATGTTCGGCATGCTCTTCTGGTGTCTTGGAGTATACCAAAATATCATCGATGAACACCACAACAAATTTGTCCATAAATTTCATAAACACTTTGTTCATGAGGTGGACAAAATATGGGGGCGTTTGTCAGTCCAAACGACATTACTGTAAACTCATACAGTCCGTATCTGGAGGTGAATGCTGTCTTGGGGATATCTTCTGTCCGTACTATTAATTGATGATACCCCGACCTTAAATCAATCTTTGAGAAAACCTTAGCTTGTGTGAGCTGGTCAAATAAATCATTTATCAGAGGCATCGGGTATTTATTTTTGATGGTAACAATGTTGAGTGCTCGATAGTCGATACATAACCTCAGTGTCCCATCCTTCTTCTTGGCAAATAATACTGGTGAACCCCAAGGTGAGGAGCTGGCTCGAATAAACCCTTTGTCCAGCAATTCCTTTATTTGCTTCTTTAATTCTACCAATTACGAGGGTGCCATTCTATAGGGTTTCTTATAAATGGGGGTGGTTCCAGGTGCTAGTTCAATGATGAACTCTATCTCTCGATCTGGTGGCATGCCTGGTAATTCTTCGGGAAATACGTCAGGGAACTCACATACCACTGGAACTTTGCTTAACCCTGCAACGTCCACCTTGTTCAACCTTGCTTGCCGTGACCTCGGTCTTTCTTGAGCTGCAATTTTTACCGTCTTCCCGTGATGATGGGTAAGGATTACAGTCCGATTGAAGCAGTCGATAAATCCCTTGTTGGTGGTTAACTAGTCCATTCCTAGGATAACATCCAATCCCTTATTTTCTAATACGGTGAGGTTTTCCTGAAACTTCAATCCTTCCAACTCAATAACCACACCTTGGCAGTAACTCTGAGTGATTTGCTTAATCCCGGGGGACTTGATGATCATGGATTTTTCCAAGGGAATCATTGAAAAATCATGTTGCAAAGCAAATTTCTTTGAAATGAACGAGTGAGAAGCTCCAGAATCGAACAAAACCGTGGCAGGTATTGTGTTGACAGGGAACGTACCGAGTATGATATCTGGGGCATTCTGTGCTTCCTCCTTGGTCACATGGTTCAGGTGACCCTTCCTGTGGTTGTTATTGGGGTTGAAGTTGTTTCGCTTGGGTGCTGAATTATTGCGACCGTTGTTCGGCTTGGGGGCCGAGTTTCTTGGCTTGGGACACTGCTTGGCATAGTGTCCTTCTTCTCCACAAGCGTAGCAAGTAACACCTGGGCGGTACGTAAAATCCTTGTCCCTTGCATGAAAATGTTTGTTTGGGCGTGGAACATTTGTCGGGGACATGTTTGCTCGATTCTTCTGAACTTCAGTCTTGTGCCGGTTGTTGCGAGCATGCGTGGTCTGGTCTCTTTTGCACTTACGAAAATCTTCCAAGCTGCGGTGCTCATTTTCCAATGTAATGGCTTTGTCCACAAGTGTCTTGATATTTGGGAAGGTGTGTACGACCAGCTGGCATTTAAGTGCTGGTGCCAGACCGTCCAGGAACTTTTCCATCTTTTTGTTATCAGACATATGCTCTTCATTGGCGTAACGAGATAATTGAGTAAACTGACTGTTGTACTCAGTCACCGTCATGCCTCTCTGCTTGAGGTTGTCAAATTCCCTTTTCTTGATTTTCATAATGCTCTTGGGAATGTGCGCCCCACGAAAACCTTCTTTAAATTCTTCCCAGGTGATGTCATTTTCATTGGGGTGCATGTGTAGGAAATTTTCCCACCATGATGCAGCTGCTCCAGTGAGATAGTGAGGTGCATATAGTACCTTCTCATGGTCCGAACATTGTGCAATAATTAATTTCCTCTCAATGTCTCGAAGCTAATCATCGGCCTCAAGAGGTCTATCAGTGTGAGAGAATGTTGGGGGACGCGTCTTTTGTAGTTCAGACAATTTGGATTGCTGGTGATATGGTCCCCGATGATTTCCCATATTAATAACATGGTTCATTATTTCTTGATGCTGTTGCTGGCTTTGCTCATAAAGGTGACATATTTGAGAATATGCTGCTTCACTGCCTTGTTGACTTGACTATCCCTGTGTGAAATTGTTGCTAGTCTGGGTACCATAATTCTCTTCCGGCGGACTTGGCATGGAACGAGTCCAAGGACGAGGCATTTTCCACTCTGGGGTATATTTTTGTAAAACTCATGAGAAAAACTGAGTGGCAAAAATAAATCAAATTGCAAAGGCGGAAATTTAAGAACTCCAACATTTTTCAAGGAAATATATGATTGCGCATGGAGAAGGACTGCTTAGTACAGATCTTACATGCAAGCAGTAATTATACAATACATCACTAAGGATGTGTGTAGACATTCCTGACATGTTATTTAGGCTAGTGCACTTCTCCCAGTTCCTACATGATGCGCACACAGACTACTTCTCACAACCTATATACATATAAACATATCGTACAAGCTGGTACATCGCATGGCTGCTAGGTGCACTCAGTCAGATGGTAAGGACTTCCCTCGGCCTGCCAAGGGTAAGACCCAGTGGTGCTGGAGACTCAGCCTCCTCCTCACTAACAGGCTCCAGGCGTGAGGCACTGAGTTGTGGAGCTGGTGCGGGTGCGGTAGGTGGTGCAGCTCTGACTGCGGTAGGAGCGATGACTTGTTCAAATTCTTCAGGAGTAGGCAGTCGGTGAGTAGTGGCACGGATGGCAGGTGTGTAGGATGCTGAGGACGAGACGAACGTTAGTGGTGGTGCTGTATGGAGGAGCTCCCTCCTGTTGGCGGAACATCCCTACACGGAGTCCATACGAGCAGCCACAAGGTCGTCCACGAGATTATCAAAAGCTGCCTCAAGAGCTTTGAGACATTAAACTAACATCTCAATAGCCTCATCTCTCTCCCCCTAGCGCAAGCGAACGCATAGTGACATGTGTATGGCACATGGCATGGTAGGTAGCGGTAGCGACGAGTCTTCATTGAAGGAAGAATGTCCCGAAGACGAGCTATCACCTCACGGGAAGCCATCTACATAGCATGCCTCTCTGTAGGCATGGCTCTTCCCACAAATCAGAGGTGGCAAAACTCAACACGCCCTCCCTTGAATTGCACCGCAGCCTGGTGCATAGTCAGACTGTCGCTAATCTTGTGCTGGTAGAGTGTGAACTCCGGACGAGTCGATGGCCCGATCGCGACTTTGATGATGGAGACGAGAAGCTTGACGAACCCCTTAGGCACATTGGCGAACACCTGTAACTTACAGTCGTTGCCAGCCATCTACAAAAGTAGGCAAAAATTCTGAATAGTCAGATCATAAATTTATGCTGGCTATCAAAAAATGACTACATTTGCAAAATAATGAAATAGCACTGATTATGCTAATAACCAATTAGCGATCGCACCTAGTGGCTTCCTACAGTCAGCCTGGCTCTGATACCAAGTTTGTCACGACCGGTTTTTCAATAAAACAATTATTGAGAAACTGACCCTTTTACCGGACTGGTATAGGAAAATCTTCCTTACCAGTAGACAAACCATTGATACAGATATCCAGTAGTACTAAATGTTATACAAGGTTGAGCTGAGGCTGCTCAACAATTTTATTACAAGCGCACCGATATTATACATAAGGGCGGATATGGAACACGGGGTATGGTGGCATACTACTAACTCGCAATAAAAGTAGTGGTGGGTATGTCAGAGTGAAGTGGGTGACATGACTCTTCATCTTACAGCTCATCGGGCGTCGGAGTAAGGCTCGATGTTTTATTTGGGTAGCGGAAGCGTATATGATACAAGTGACCAATTCCAGGATCGCGTGGGACTGACTGGGACTCCTCTAGGTGTCGGACTCGCTATCGTACTCTTCATCCATAAGATCACCTTTGTCGATATCTGGCCAAATCAACAAGCCAGGTGAGTACTTTGAATGTACTCGCAAGACAGTTTGGACTTAAGATATAACAGATGTAAACATGATGGACATGAGCAGATTAGTAATGCACACTTAAATAATAAATTTGCACAGCAGGTTAATTAAAAAGGAAGTCATGCGGGAGTCCTCCCGAAATCCCAATGAAAGAAAACTAAAAACTGATCGGGTGTCTGAAGCGACGCCTCGAAGGGTAAAAATAAATCGACATGCCACAGTAGGACGTCTGAGCGACACCACATAAAGGGCTTATATTGATAAGTAAATGATAGTGCGTGCCACAGTGGGACGTCTACGCGACATCTCGGAAAGGACTTACAATGAAAGTAATTAACATAGATGCCACAGTCGGATGTTTGAGCGACATCACATAAAGGGCTTATAATGAAAATAAACAACAAGAATGCCACAATCGGACATCTACGCGACATCTCGGAAAGGGCTTATAACAAAAATAAACAACAAGAATGCCACAGTCGGACGTCTACGCGACGTCACCTAAAGGGCTTATATTTCGTCATCCGAACTCAAGTTGTTCATCCGCAAGAATACCATTCAGCCGGGTTTACCACTCAAGTTTGTTCACCGAAGATTTGTCACCGAAACTGATACTGAGACTGACATAGATAAGTTGAATTATGGTCCGTGACCATAGATACGGTTACTTGAATGATTGGGACTCTGCAGAGTTTGTACTATTTAACCACAGCCAACGGATTCCAGTAGTCACAGCTGACTACTTCTGTTTACGGTATTTCAGAGGAAACTCATCTAACTAGTACACACCCATTCCACGTCCCGATGCCAGGAATCACCCTTGGCAACATTCAAGAAAAATTTTGAGACGGGGAGGCCACAACCTCGAGTAGCATGGGATCAAATTTATATCGCGCGCTCTAAGTGGTGCCCCCCTCTCGGTCCCAACCGGAAACACCCATGCCCCCTGACCGGATGACTGGCTTTAATCCAGGGCCATGGAACCCTCATCCCGGCCCCTCTATTTGGTGTGTACGGGGAAAGAGGTTTGCAACCTACTAAACCATATTCTTTGCAGAAAACATGTGGTAGCACACAAAAGAAATGGTACAGACGGTAACTTGACTTGATTCACGTTAATACTGGAGTAGAACGGTTTGGCTTAAGACTGGCATGCTTCAACAATACCATCTTACCACCTTTCATGTCACCACATGATCAGTTTATCTCCCATCAATTACACATCGAGTTTTGAAGCTCACTTGTAGTTACTTAGCATGCAATATAACCATTACCGTTGCTCATATAAACATGCCTTGGAATAATACTCAAGCAAACATGCAAAACACTCATCATATCAAAGGTTCAAACATGCTTGCCTGGTTCAGAGTAGTCGGAGTCTAGCTCGGCGAAGTTTGCCGTTCCGTCACCTCCGTCGGTATCTACGGTATAAGGCAATCGCATACTAACGTAAATACCATGTGTGCACAAAAAGTGTCCCAAATATTTTTCAATTAAATCCGATAAGAAACTAGAGAGAAAAATAAAGATGACAGAAAAAGAATCAATTCAAAATCACTTCTGTTTAAAAGTTATTAAGGTTTTGGCCTAGGGACTCATCTGTAATGAAAGAGAAAGTTTGTAGGCGGTAGTTTATAAAAACAGAAAACGATTCGATTAGAAACCCGCCACCCCCAAAGGAAAATGTATTCTGCCCGAAGGCGTTTTAAGAAAACGGTTCAAAAAGAAGAAAACATTGACGAGGGGGTCCCACCCGTCCGGTTTGAATATTTCAAATAGAGTCACTGGCGCCCGAAGGCTGCGGTGGTCACTGGCAGTGATCCATGACGAGTTAGGAGGAGTGGATGGTACTTATGGATTCCTTGGGTCCTTCCGCACCTGTGGGTGGTGGAGCTGGTCGTCGGAGAGCACCACGTCGACGGCGGCCCCAACTCCGGCGGACGGTGGTTCGGGTGTTGTTGGATCTCGCCAGGGAGGGCTGCAAAGGTCGAATTGGGGCTCGGGTTAGTGCATTGGGTGGAGTAGGAGGCGACTAGCACGGTCTGGAAAGCGGGGGTGGTCTCACCTGAGTGAATCACGCCGGAGCTCGAGGCGGATCGGGGCGGCCGGAGTCAGGGAAGAAGGCCTTCAGGCGGTCTTCCTAGAGGCTAGGCGTGGCTCTGGTGAGGTGTAGCAGGGGTGTTGGGTCGAAAGTGAGCTCGGGGCTCCCTTTTATAGGCGATCCAAGGCCGTGGCCATGAACGGGATAATGTCGGTGATGGTTACGGCGTGGAAGTGGTCGGTCAGCTGATTAAGGGGGCTAGGCTTCATCGCGATGGTCTACTGGTTCCGTTCAAGTGCTAAGCTTGGCCTGCCTTGGGTGGTACTCCAAGTTTCTGACGGAACGGCTCACGGAGCTCGTTGGCGGAAGGGGGCACTGTCGGTGTCAAAACCGGCGGATCTCGGGTAGGGGGTCCCGAACTGTGCGTCTAGGCAGATGGTAACAGGAGACAAGGGACACAATGTTTTACCCAGGTTCGGGCCCTCTTGATGGAGGTAAAACCCTACGTCCTGCTTGATTGATATTGATGATGTGGGTATTACAAGAGTAGATCTACCACGAGATCAAGGAGGCTAAACCCTAGAAGCTAGCCTATGGTATGCTTGTTGTTCATCCTATGGACTAAAGCCATCCGGTTTATATAGACACCGGAGAGGGCTAGGGTTACACAGAGTCGGTTACAATGGTAGGAGATCTACATATCCGTATTGCCAAGCTTGCCTTCCACGCCAAGGAAAGTCCCATCCGGACACGGGACGAAGTCTTCAATCTTGTATTTCATAGTCTTGGAGTCCGGCCGATGATGATAGTTCGGCTATCCGGACACCCCCTAATCCAGGTCTCCCTCAGTAGCCCCTGAACCAGGCTTCAATGACGACGAGTCCGGCGTGCATATTGTCTTCGGCATTGCAAGGCGGGTTCCCTCTCCGAATAATTTATAGAAGATTGTGAACACCAGGATAGTGTCCGGCTCTGCAAAATAAATTCCACATACCACCATAGAGAGAATAATATTTACACAAGTTCAATCTGCTGACATATTTGGTGGCGTGACGTCACACCACTACCAAGCCTTTACTCGAATTGTTTTTTTATTGTACCACCTCAGCGCGTTTAGTGAAGCGGTTTCCTTGGCACGTCTTGTCGAAGGAGAGATCGTGTTCCCCTTATTCCGGGATTACCATCAATACGGACGTGGGTAACCCAACTGCGCCCATTGCCACGCCCCCTCCATCGAAGGCGGGTTCCAAATGGTCATGGGGACGGCTCTTGGTATTCTCCCTCTTTATAATGAGACCAAGGCCCATTCTTTTTCTTCAACCCTCAATCGGATCCGCCCCTCGCCCCGAGTTCCAACACCCAAGGCTCCAGATTCGGGTACTTTCGACCTTCGACAATGTCCAGCTCTGACCTACGAGGCCGGTGGATGCCCTCCTCTGTCATGGAAGAGGACGTGCTCAAGCTGAGAGATGCCAGGTACTTAACCTACAAGATCTCGCATAGGTTGCCTGCTCAAGGGCAAGTTATTCCTACTCCCGAGCCCGGCGAAAGTGTTGTGTTCGTGTCTCACCTCCGTCGGGGTTTAGGCTTCCCAATGGATCCCTTCGTGAGGGGGCTCATGTTTTATTATGGGCTGGAATTTTACGACTTGGCTCCGGAGTCCATCCTCCACATCTCATTGTTCATTGTCGTCTGTGAAGCCTTCCTCCGCACTACCCCTCACTTCGGTTTGTGGCTCAAGACCTTCAACGTGGAGCCGAAGATGATCGCGGGGCGTCAAGCAGAGTGCAGTGGGGCGGTTATAAACAAGAGGGCCGATGCTCCATGGCCCGAGGGCTTTTTTCAGGAGGAGCTTGGTTCGTGGCAACATGAGTGGTTCTATATCAACGCTCCCAGGGGCAGTAGGCAGAGGCCGCCGCCCATCTTTCGCTCGGGCCCTCCACAACGGCTAACGCCATGGGTCAACAAAGGGCTTGACTGGGGGCCGTCCAAAGACGTACCCTTGTTGCAGGGCCGAATTCGAGACCTCCAGGAAGGGGAGATCAATCTGGTCGTAGTGACACAGGTCATGGTAATTTGGCGCCTTCTGCCCTGCAAATGTCGCCCCCTCCGCATGTGGGAGTTTAATCCGGAGGGACCACGAGATCTCCAACACTTCATGGGTTTGACACCCGTGGAGATGTACGAACTGTTCTTCGGATCACAAGAGATGCGTCCGGACTTCACCGAGGACGCTGGCCTAAGCTGCAATCGCCCGGATACTCAAGTAAGTAGCCCTATGTCCAGACACATTGTCCATTTATTTATCATGGGTTTGCCTTTTAACCAGCTATCCCTTGAACAGGAGTGGATAGCGCAAGCAAAATTGATACGGTGTCCGGCCACCCTCCCTGAGACCATGCCGGATCCCGTGATAATTATAATGTTGGAGGTTGCACCTTCGGAGGACGGCAAAGGGGAGCATAGGGAAACTACCACCTCTGCCAAGGAGGCTTGCAGTAAGGGGGGAATCAAGGGTCCCTCCCTCCATGGGGAGAAGAGGACCGCTTCCGAAGACCCGGAGGCCAAGGCCTCAAAGCGGGGAAGGAAATCACCAGAAGATCCCGTGCCGGGAAGAGCCCCAGCCGCTCAGTCCCCCCAAAGGAATCAGCCCTCCAGCGAGCCGTAAGTAAAAAAGGGAGGTTTTGTAATAGGGGACATCCCTACTTTATTTCTAAGGTTAACCAAAGTTTTCACCTTGTAGTTTGGATCTCAGCCCTTCTCAGCAGAGCTCATCTTCGGGGGACCTTCGTCCGGAGATGATGGAGAGCGAAACGCCTCCCTCTGCCGCCCCGTTAGGCGGGGCGGACGACCCTAAGGTGTCGTCATGGAGGGTCTCCCTGAGTCCGGCGGGGCCGAGGAGATCGGCACCCACTGGAGTACGGCCGGTGGAGCTGCCGGATTTGCTCAAGAGGGCGTCTATCTCAGAAGATCACTGCACATTAATGAGTATGGTGATTGAAAGAATCTCATCCGCTGAGAGCGGGTTGTATGAGGCCGTCGGAAGTTTACTGACGGGGTTTGAGGTATGCAAAAAATGACATACCTTTTGACAGTTTTGCACATGAAGTGCGCCCTGTATAGATAGTAGCCCCTGAGACATGGTATGCTGTCAAAAGTGACAGCGTGCCGAGGATCATTATCTCAGTTATAGAATGTTGCCTTTCCTATGCAGGTGGTGGAACAATTGGTGGCCAGCCAAACTGATGGAGCTGCCGAGCTGAAGCGGCAACTCGACATTGCGAATGCGGACATCGCGTTGGTCAATAAACGACTTGACGAGTCACAAGGTAAATGGTTGCTCCATGGTCACCGAGTAAGGGAGCTGATGCCCGTTTCTTACTATTTGTATGCTTGATGCAGATGGTGCCGCTGCTGTGGAAGACCTTCGAGCAGAGCTTGCTCAAGCCAAGGAGCAAGCCAGGAAAAGTGATGCGGCTGCCTCGAAGGCAGCAGAAGAGCTAAGAGCCGAAAAGGCTGTTCACTGCCGAAGCAAGGAGGAGATGGCCATAATGGCTGTGAGATTAAAAGATGCTACCGGCCGCTTTGAGGTTCTTGAAAGAGAACGCCGAGCGGAGCAAGAGGACCTAAAGAAAGCCGTCGCCGAAGCCAAGGATGCCCGTAGTGCGATGCGGGCTATGAAGGAGGAACTGCGTCAGGCCGGAGACATTGCAGATGGAAAGCCCTTTCTGCTGCGTAGGAAGTTCACGGATCCGAAATATGCTCAGTTGGGCCAATTGTGTGGTGTGGAGGATCCTTATCTGGATTTGGCGGCGAGTGCGGCGGACGCAGTCGTGCACTTTCGAAGCTAGAAGGATCACGAAATGGAAGAGCTTTTCTGGTCTCAATTCCATAGTCCGGAGCGTCCACTTCCGTTGACTGATCGGTTGGCGGAGTGGGCTGAGCTGAATAGGTTGTCCGGACTCGCCATGACAGATGTGGTGGCTTATCTGTGGCCACAAAGGCCCAAGCTGAAGAGTTATTTTGGCATGTTGCAGCAATTCCTTGGCGCGGTGCCGCATATCGAGGCGATGCAGCGGTCGGCATGCATAGAGGGTGCACGGATGGCTCTTGCCCGTGTTAAGACTTACTGGGCGGAGATGGATGCCACCGCTGTTGCATCCCGGGGTTCAGACAAAAGTCGACTACCCGCCGAGCACTATTTTGAGGAAGTCCTGCAGGGCGGTCGTTTAATAAAGTCGCAGTGCTCGAAAGATGTTATGTTCAAATGAAGTGTATGATTTGTGAGATCATGTTTATAATGCAACAACTTTTTATACTTGTGCGTTCAAGTATTGAACTATCTCCTGTGCGGCCGTATATGTATGTATAATCTGAAAGATGGCAGTCTTTGGCTTCAGCACCCACGCACATGGTGCGGGGGTGTTTTCAAAAGAAAAGCGCTTTTTCACACTTAATCCAACGTCTTGGTCCTTTGAAGGAGGTGATAGCGTAGCAAACTAGGCAACCGGACTATAATGCTTTATCACTTTCACTTAGCCATAGGAGCTCGAAGGTGGGGCTACTATATAGCCCCTAGAGGCACCGCGCTCTCCGAACTCGGGGCGCGTATGTGCCTGACCGGAAAGCGGTCCTTCGTCAAAGCGGAGGAATTATAAACATTCCAGTAGTCGATCGAGTGGTTGACCAGTCTCTCGCTATATCATGACAATCAGTTTTCGGCTTTCTCTACTGAGGTGCTCGCCCGGCCGAACCGAGGCACAATCGCAGTAGTTCTCCTGGTGCCGCGTTAGCCGATGGGGCAGAACGTAAGGCAGCAAAACACAGGAGCCGGGCAAACCCAACATTTGACCAAAGACATGATTCGGAGCTGATGCATATAAGGCCTAACTCGAGACGCCGAACACTCCCTGAGGTATTCGGTCTTTATGATACCGGGCAGAACAATGCCCTAAGCCCCTAGTGTCCAGGTACGGGCGAGAACTTCTGACGCGGCTGATGCCAAAACGCCAGCCTCCTCCTTGGTTATGGTAGGAAACCGGGGGATGTGTATCAACAAGAGACAGTAAGAAAGGTTTACGTAGGGTCTTAATTTGAAAAGAATCCTTGCAATGGGTCCCTACTGCACGTCTGCGCCTGTGTCTCCGTTGTGCTGTAGGTGTAGCACGTGCTTCATCTGTGAAAGAGAAGAACTTAGTTTGGAAAAAATATCATGCAAAAGATGTATTAAAAATAAAGTATGATTTGGAAGATTAATACGTGCAGCCCCTTGTAAAGAGGTATGCGGCCGGGAAGCCCCTTGTTTATTTATGCCGGACTCGCCTGACCGTGTCTGAGGTCTCGATGACCTGTTTTTAGGGGCTTTGACCAGCAAGGTCGGAATGGTGTGTGGCTGTCAAGGCAGTCTCACGTTTTCCGTGGTCGAGGAACACTCGGAGTTACCCTTTAATGAGATTATGCCGCGTGGACCGGGCATTTTAAGCGTAAGAGACGCGTAATGCGGTATTGCGTTAAAGCGGGCGAAAGCTTCACGTCCCAGTAGTTCTTGATGGCTACTTTTGAATGGGGCGATATGGAAAATGAGCTTTTCACGACGGAGGTTATCGGATGAACCGAACACGACCTCTAGTAGTACAGAGCCTGTACAATTGGCGTAAAGGCCAGGCGTCGCTCCTTTGAAGGAAGTGCTGCTACGGCGAATTTTGGTAGGGTCTATCCCCATTCTGTGGATGGTGTCCTGGTATAGCAGGTTTATATCGCTGCCGCCATCCAGTAGGACTTGTGTGAATTGTAGTCCGTTGATTATGGGATCCAATACCAAAGCAGTCCCTCCTGCATTTCGAACACTTCTGGAGCAATCCTGATGGTCGAAAGTAATTGGTTTAAACATCCAATTTCAGGATTCTGCTGGGGTGGACCGTGTTTTAGCAGGTGCCGCACTATTTTTCCTTGTTATCACATGAAGTGAGTTCACTATTCTGACTTCTAGTGGGAAAGTCTTCTGTTTTCTGGCGTGCTGCTTGTGGGGTTCGTCGTCTTCGCTTGGTGTGTCGAGCCCCTTGTGTTCGGCGTTAAGTTGGCCGGACTGCTTGAAGACCCAACAATCCCTGTGGGTATGGTTTGCAGGCTTCCCGGGCGTACTATGGATTTGACATATCCTATCCAAGATTTTATTTAGGTTGGATAGCTCATCACTGTTGTCCTTAAGAGGCGGTGTTTTATTATTCGGCAGAGAGCTTTTGAACCCGGCGTTGACCGCCGTGCTTTTTGGGCCATTTTCCTTATTCCGGCGCTGATCTTTTCTGCGTCGTGATTTTCCATTTCCATCCCTGACCTCGGATGTACTCGGGTCGCTGGTGCTGCATCTTGCCAGCCAGCTATCTTCCCCCACGCAAAAGCGGGTCATGAGGCTTGTTAGTGCGGCCATTGTTCTTGGTTTTTCCTGGCCGAGGTGTCGGGCGAGCCATTCGTCTCGGACGTTATGCTTAAAGGCTGCTAAGGCTTTGGCGTCCGGACAGTCGACTATTTGGTCCTTTTTGGTGAGGAACCTGTTCCAGAATTTGCATGCTGACTCTCCGGGCTGTTGAGTTATGTGACTTAAATCGTCTGCATCCGGAGGGCGGACATAAGTCCCCTGAAAATTTGCTCGAAACGCATCCTCGAGCTCTTCCCAACTTCCAATGGTATTTGCTGGGAGGCTTTTGAGCCAATGCCGAGCTGGTCCTTTTAGCTTGAGGGGTAGGTATTTTATGGCATGGAGATCGTCTCCTCTGGCCATATGTATGTGTAGGATATAATCCTCAATCCAGACTCTGGGGTCTGTTGTTCTGTCGTATGCCTCTATGTTTACGGGTTTGAATCCCGCTGGAAATTCATGATCCAGTACCTCATCGGCGAAACATAGTGGGTGTGCGGCGCCCCTGTATTTAGGTGTGCCGTTGTCTTCAAGCACTCGGCGGGTTGTGTTGCTTCCTGGAGTCTTCTTTTTTGGCCCATAGATGGACCTGACCGGGCCATCCTTTTTGCGAGGATCCTTAAGTGAATCGTGTGCTGGCTTGTGTGCGGCGCCGCTTGCCGCTCTTAGCCTGTCGTCTGGTCGTCTATCCGGCCAGGCGGCCTCTTTCTTTTTTGACTATGGGGGCTCTACGGCCTCCTCGTCAAATTCGGGCAACAACTTGCGCTTCGGGTAGCTCTTTGCCTGGTGACTATCGCCGTATTTATCTGCGGTATTGAGTACCTTGCTCCATCTCATTCTTAGTGCGTCCTGCGCTGTTTTGAGCTTCCGCTTTTGCTGCTTCAAACTTCTTGCAGTGGCGACGAGCCTTTTATGAAGGTTCTTATGCTCCGGTAATGTGTCCGGTGTGAGATCGTCTGGACTGTTGTTTTCGCCGGGGATGGGTTGCTTGTCCAATTCATCCTGTTCGTATGGTTGCTTGGTGGCATGTTCATCGTTCGCTGCTTCGCCCTGCTCTAAGGCTGGATCAGTATGAGTTGTCGCGGTTTTGGTTGTTTGTCGGGGGAGTTGTCCTTCGCCACATCCCGTTGTTTCTCGCTATCGCCTCCTTTTGGTGTATCCACCATATATACGTCGTGAGTTGAGGTGGCTTTCTAGTGCCCGGTAGGCGCTGGTTCTTGATCGTCTCCGGCATCGTCGTCCATACCGTCGATGTCTTCGGAGTCGAAGCCTAGCATGTCGGTTACATCGTTGATAGTGGCTACTAAGTGGGTGGTGGGTGGGCTTTGAATTTCTTTGTCGTCCGCATCCCAACCGTCCTGACCACAGTCAGGCCAGGGCTCTCCTGATAACGAGAGATACTTTAGCGAACTCAAGATGTCGCCGAAAGATGAGTGTTGAAAGATATCCGCAGCGGTGAACTCCATGATTGGCGCCCAATCGGATTCGATTGGAAGGGGCGCGGGGGGTTCGGAGTCCGACACCTCGGAGTCACGAGCTTACCGAGGGACAAGGTCAGTATTCGGCTCCATCACCGTAGAGGTTGCAGCCCCCGAGGCGGTGTCTAGCCACCCGTCCTCGATCTGCGCAGCCAGCTCCGAATTGAAGATCGGAGCGGACTCGTGTGCGGCCTCCAGGGTACTGTCCGGCTGCAGAGCTAAATCATGCCGGTCGTGATAGTGCAGTGCGCTCGGCTGTGGCTCAAATCCATCGAAGATCCAGCACCCGCAGATGTCAGTCGTGAAGTTCAAACTTCCAAATCTGACCTGACGGCCAGGGACATAGCTTTCGATCTGCTCCAGATGGCCAAGCGAATTGGTCCGCAGTGCAAAGCTGTCGAATACGAAGATCTGTCCGGGGAGGAAGGTCTCACCCTGGACTGCATCGTTGTTGATGATCAAAGAAGCCATCGAGCCTATCGGTGACGACACAGAGGAACTCTCAATGAAAGCACCAATGTCGGTGTCAAAACCGGCGGATCTCGGGTAGGGGGTCCCGAACTGTGCATCTAGGCGGACGGTAACAGGAGACAAGGGACACGATGTTTTACCCAGGTTCGGGCCCTCTTGATGGAGGTAAAACCCTATGTCCTGCTTGATTGATATTGATGATGTGGGTATTACAAGAGTAGATCTACCACGAGATCAAGGAGGCTAAACCCTAGAAGCTAGCCTATGGTATGATTGTTGTTCGTCCTATGGACTAAAGCCATCCAGTTTATATAGACACCGGACAGGGCTAGGGTTACACAGAGTCGGTTACAATGGTAGGAGATCTACATATCCGTATTGCCAAGCTTGCCTTCCACGCCAAGGAAAGTCCCATCCGGACACGGGACGAAGTCTTCAATCTTGTATCTTCATAGTCTTGGAGTCCGGCCGATGATGATAGTTCGGCTATCCGGACACCCCCTAATCCAGGACTCCCTCAGGCACACTCTACACTGCTCAGGCCCCGGCGTGCACAGCTAGCGGACAGCCACACAGAGGCTTCGGGTGGCTTGGGTGGTGCTGGATGGCGCCAAAAGGTGGTGCTGGTCCCTGCCGGCCGCCACGGGAGGCTCTGCCACCGCGGAAGTTGCCGGCATCGGTGAGGCACGCCGCCACCGACATCTGCGCTCGTCCAAATGAACGTGCGGCGCTCTAGATAAGGAGGGGAAACAGGGAGCCAGGTGCCACTACACTTACTGGCGAGATCGACGCCGTGCTCTGAAGAAAATGACACTGACGGCCGAACTGAAACACTGAAACTCCGAATTTATTGAATCTGAACAGCAACAGTGCCTGCCAGGTGTTTGATGAAATGTTTTTGGCATGTGGAAAAGTTTTCTGGGGTTGATCTTTGGTGAGGTGGCCTCTCAATGCACCAAGGGGTGGCCTGATTTATCTCAGAATTTTTGGAGAAGAAAAATATTGAATTTCACCAAAAATGACAAATCTGGCCCAAACTTGGAGTGATCAAAACTTGAAAATTTTGAATTGTGGAAGAGTGGATCTTGATGGATCTAGGTTGAGGGTGCTAAGGACTAGTCAGAGGAGTTTGTTTGGGATCAAAACTCAAAAGCAATCTGGTACTTCCTTTGTAAATCACCTAGGTTCAAAATAAAAGACAGAAATAGTTTTGGGGATAAAATAAATAGAATAAAAATCAAAAATGGGTTGCACCTGGTGGGATTGATTATTTGACATGACCAAAAGTGGAGGGAGGGGGTTGTGGAGTAAAATTTTCAACCTAGGTCATGGCATAAAATTTTATAATGTGGAAGGATCGACCCAAAGTCATTAAAAGAAAGTATTTCAAAACTTTTCCCAAAAGAAAACAATTGTGTTGAGCCAACAAAATTTTGAAAAACCCTTAAGACTAAAGATCAAGGTTGAGAAGGTCCTTTCAAAGGTTTGTCATAAAAGATTTTGAGAAGGAGAGTTCCTCAAAAAGAAAAATTCAAATAACCTTCTTTAAATCAAATAAAGATTTTAATAAAAAATCCAAACCCACCGTAACCGGGAATTCCCCGAAATTTTCCTTGCCCTCGCTTCTACCACGGTTTTTCCGTCATGGACGACCCAAAGAATGTCATGCGTCTGCGTCTCTGGCCTGCCCAGGACGAAAAGCTCATTTTGTGTCATCATTTTTTCATAGAAATAGGAGCTCACCACATATATGATGATACCGGGTTTTGTCACAATTATAGTCACAGAAGTGTCATAAGTATGACAATTTTTTTTCATTCGGCCCAAAATGTCACGGATGTGTCTTTTTTTGTAGTGGTACTTTTGTGCCCGACAGACCAAGCCCCGCGACAACAAACGAAAGGCACCGACAGGATAGCTTGGCGGAGAAAACTTTTTTACTTAAACGTATAGAGGCATCTCACCTCTGCATGGACATGGTACATGCACAAGTACCCGGTAAGACTTGTCTTTTTCATTAATATGCTGATAAGCAAGTACAGATCTTACAGGACACAAACATGGTTAAAGAAGATTACATATTTTAGACTAAAGTTTGGTAAGTGCCTACACATTTTAGACTTAAAAAGATAAGTGCCCCGTAATCCCTTTCTTGTCCCTCTCCTCCTAAGAACTACGATGGGAAGTGAATAGGGAAAAAGGAGTGCCTGGGCATAAGCCCAACATGACCCCGTCAGGCCCCATGATAAGGAGCCTGACAAGATCGGGAGGGCGCGAGCGAAGGTGATGGTGAAGAGAGCGGCGGAAACGACCCCCTGGTCACCAGCACCAGGACCAGTAGGACGCGGCAGGGCGAACGAAGCCGGAGCCCACGAGGAAGCCTACCGGGGCCCAGCTAGAAGGCTGCTGGACGAGCCGAAGATACCATCCACACCTCCACATCCAACTCCCCAGCAAATCGCGTTGCCAAGAGTAGATGCAGATGCAGATGGTGGTGCTGCCGCCTGATGGTGATGGTGTCGCTGGTGTTTAGCTGGAGTCAAAACCGTTGTCCTCCCCGTTGGCGCCATCGTCATCGCCGTCACTGTCCTACTTGTCGCTATCGCTCGAGGAGGAGCCTTCAACGTTGGTCGAGCTCTCTGTGCAGCACCCTAACACTACTAGGGAAAACCCTAGTAGTAGCGCGGGTTTAGTGCCCATTAGTAGCGCGGGTAACCGCGCTACTAATAAGGTGCTACATCTCTTACTTAGCAGTAGCGCATGCGATGTGCGCTACTGCTAAGACACATAGCCGCAGCGTGTGTTCTTTCCCGCGTTGCTGCTAATCTAGCTAGTAGCAGCGTATTTTCTGTCCATAGCTACTAGTATTCTTTTTTCATTTTTTTTATTTTGAGTGTATTTATATGCCGTTGTACAAATTTTGGTACAATACCAATTATGAGGTTTATATCATTATGTTTTTTTTGACTAGAAAATGTGAGGCAACAGCCCCACAGTATTTTATTAAAACTCAACCACCAAACAAAACAAGAAGTTCTTAGAAAGTAGCTAACTATGGGGGGGGGGGAGGGACTTACCTAGCTAGCTATTTACATAATTACAGGCCCATATACAAGAATACATACAACCAACTATGTCAAAGAGTTGACCTAAGTTAGCAGCAAAGGTTTTAAACTAGGCTTCAATCTGTGAGAGTGTAGAGTGGCATCATGAATGAAGTTTCTCCTCCAAGCAGCAAAGGTTGGCCTTTCATGTCTGAAGATCCTACCATTCCTCAAGATCCATATATTCCAGGTAGCAAGATAAACAACCTCCTTGGAAAAAGGGTGCCCAAAGCTCCTCCTTGCAGCAACCAAACACTGAGATCTGGCTAACCCAGCTAACCACTGGATGTGCAAGTAATTCCATACTCTTGTGCTGAATTGACAGGAGAAGAAAAGGTGATCTCTGTCCTCATAGGCATGGGCAAAGCATAAAGGGCATGTGTTGTCCTCCTGAGTTGTTCGCCAGCGTCTCCTCACCAGTAAGTCTCTATTATTAAGCCTGTCATTCAGCATTAACCATGCAAACACCTTTATCTTCATTGTCGCCTTGCTATTCCAAATCTATTTTGATGGAGTATCAGTGGCCATGTGAGCATGCATCACAGTATAATAACTCTTTGCAGAGAAAATACCTTTGCCAGGTTTCCAAGACCAAGAATCATGAATCTGCACATCAGCATTAAGGTCAAGAAGACCAGCTTGGACAGTGGTCAGCTCATCCATTGCTTCTGGTGATAAGGGTAGATAAAAAATCTCAGACATGTCCAGAGTGTTAATCACCTCACGAACAGACACTTTGTCATCAATGACAAAAGAGAACAACCGCGGAAATCTTTCTCTAAGTGGGACAGATGAGCCTAGGAACACCCAGGCATCAAACCAAAAAAGGGTAGAATCCTCCATGTTTATGGTTACCTCAGAGTGTAGCCTGAAAGCATCATTGAGTTTCATGTCAGGACCCCGACTCAATGCCACATCGATCTAGCATGTAACACCTCATATCACTTTGCGGCCTCACGCACGGTATTCCCATGGGTGTCGCCTTACCTTTGCCCGGGACCGTTTGCGCCTTTTGGCACACGTATATGACAGTGTCGCTAGCATCCATATGATAAGGAGCCCGGGCTGACATGGCTAGTCGTAAACCCAAAGTGGCACAAACTTACAGGGACAGGCATCCATGACCCAACATCGAACGTGTCGGTCATCAGCGAGTGAATTCAGGCTGTAGCACTGGGCTAGCAGGACTCCGGTGAACCGGGCTGTAGCGGGCTAACAGGACTCCGGTATTCATCGCGTGACATTTCCCCAAAGGGACAGACACAGGAACGAAGAAGGACACATGCCGGCCAGCCTAAGTGTTCCGGAGCAGTAGCAAGCTACCATGGCTCGGTGGAAACACTAGGAGACATTTCCCCGTAAGAGAGGCTACTAAAGATAAACAACTAGATGGTCAGATCCCACACATACCAAGCATTTCAATAACATACACACAATATGCTCGATATGTGCAAATACAACATGGCATCACAACATGACTCTATGACTCAAGTAATTTATTCAATAGGCTCCGAGGAGCGAGATATTACAAACATGGGTCTCATGACCCAACACTCAGAGCATACAAATCAAAGCACAAGCGGAAGCTATCATGTCTGAGTACAGACAACTATAAATGAAAAAGGCTGAGAAGCCTGACTATCTACCAGATCCTGCCGAGGGCACAAGATCGTAGCTGAGGTAACAAGCTAGACGTCGAAGTCCACGCGGAACTACTAGTGAGACTGAAGTCTCTCTGCAAAACATAAAATAGGCAAACGTGAGTACAAATGTACCCAGCAAGACTTACATCAGATCTATCTACATATGCATCATTATCAACAAGGGGGTGGAGGGGTTTGACTGCAGCAAGCCAGCTTTGACTCGGTGGCTAACTTGAACTACGACTGCAAGTAACTCTTTTGAGGTGGCGCACACGAGTCCACATATTCACCATATCAATACACCACTATGGATCCGCTCCCGTCTCCCTACGAGAACGCCATCCATAGCACTCACGCTTATCTTGCGTATTTTAGAGTATCCACTTTCACTTGTCTATGAACTGTACAAGGGGTCCACGTTTCCATATCCGAGGAATCCGGCTATTCGAATAGATGATGTTAACCCTGCAGGGGTGTACTTCTTCACACACGCTTTCGCCACTTATCGCCCTGTACACGTCATGTACCTCGGCAACCTTCAAGTGGAAGCCGGGCGAGGGAGTCGGCCACGACCTGACTAACCGAACAAGTCACTAGTCCAGGTTTATCGCCTATTTAGGTTCCATCCGCAAGGAGATCTGGCCGGGGTGTCGCTTACGGCCCCAAACGATGTGTGCAGGGTTCCCAAGCCCACCAACCGGGTGCCACTTGGTACACCGTGCCACTGTGCCTAGTCTGTCCCAAGCCCACATGTACCGGGTGCCACTTGGTAGACTACTAACACTACCTACAAACACCAGAAACTAGTTGCAACTCCTGGACAGAGATCATGTTGATTAATAAGTCGAGAGAGCTTGGAGCGCCCGGAGCCCAATGTGTGGTAGTAACTGATCATGGATCACAAACACAGAATTCAGTTCCTGAGGATGGCTGCAATGAGACAACCCACCATGTACTCCTACATGGCCTCTCACCGCTACCTTTACCAAATCGTGTTCACACACTTAGCTCACGCACATTGGGACATGTTCACACGCCTCTGATTCATCCCCGATGAATCAGACCTGACTCGACTCTAAGCAGTAGCAGGCATGACAAACAAGCATGAATGAGTAGGCACATCAGGGCTCAAACAACTCCTACTCATGCTAGTGGGTTTCATCTATTTACTGTGGCAATGACAGGTCATGCAAAGGATAAAGGGTTCAGCTACCGCAGCAAGTATCAAATATGTCGTTGTTGTCCTAATGCAGTAAAAGAGAGCAGGAGCGAGAGAGTGGGATTTTATCGGAATGAACAAGGGGGTTTTGCTTGCCTGGCACTTCTGAAGATAACATTGAGTCTTCATCAGTGTCAATGATCACATCATCGGTATCACGTCTATCGAGAGGGGACAAATACCGGCAACACAGAAGGGAACACAATCAATGCAATGCACAATATGATGCATGATCATGACATGGCAAAATGAATGTGTTTTGGGCTAATGCAACTAGCAACAGATTAAATGAAGTTGGTTTGAATACAAGATTCAAATTCAAACTGCCATTAATTGATTTGTGCTAAACAGCAGCTATAAGTTGTTCTAACATGCATGAAAATGGTACAGATGGATTCCTTGAATTTTTCTGATAATTTTTCATATATAAATTATTTAATTTGGAGTTACGGTTAATTTTCTATGATTTTTTGAAGTTTTAGGCATTTTCTGGAATTTCCTGATTATTTATAAGATAAACTAAATTCCAGAAAAGGAATATTGCGTCAGCATGACGTTGGCATGACGTCAGCAAGTCAACAGGGGCCGGTCCGGGTTAAACCTGACCAGTGGGGCCCACTGGTCAGTGACTAAGGCTAATCCTAATATAACTTAAACCTAACCTAGTTTAATTAGCCGGGCCGGGCCCGCAGGTCAGTGAGTCAGTGGCTAAAAAAAAGTTAGAAAAACTAAACTAATTAACAGGGGCTGGCCCCACCTGTCATCGACCCAGGGGGGTCAAACCCCTGGTCAACACGGCCTAACCCACCGGCGTCTAGCCGCCGGCAACGACCAGACGCGGCGGAGGCTCGGGAATCGCCCACAGGGCACGATTTAGGGCGCGGATGGGTTCTACGGCGAGCTGGGACTCGTGCGCATCCAGCGGTGGCGGCGAATGGAGCTGGGGTGGCCCGAAGCGACGGCAACTACGACGACGGCGGCGGCCGGAGTTCGGGCGACCACGGGTTTGATGCTGCAGAGAGCAAGCGGGCTAGTTTTTGCGCTAGGCATGCTCTATGGGAAACTACGAATGCGCAGGGCTCGCCGGGGTGACCAAATGGTCACCGGAGCTACGCCGGCGGCGAGCTCGGCGGAGGTGAGCTTCGGCCATGGCGGAATCGATGCTAGAGGACGCGCTAGAGGAAGGGAACAGGGGGAAATGGAGAGGAGCTCACGTAGGGACTAGTAGAGTCGACGACGAGGTCGGGGAAGCTCTGGACGACGCGAATTTACGGCGGCGATCTCCGGGCACCGGAGATAAAGACGACGACATTGGCGATGAAGCAAAGCCCTCCGGCTCGTTTCCTTCGGCTTGGGGATGTGGTGCTCGATTGCGGAGCTGCTGGGCATGGTCACGGGATGAGAGGTGGTCGGTGGTCATAGCTACGGCGAGCGGCGCTCTCAGGTGCGTTCGGTGACGAGAGGGAGGGAGAGTAGAGGAGGAGGAGGGGGTCCATAGAGCGAGGGAGAAGTGAGAGGGGGTCGGGGGCTGTGTGGCGTCGCGGGAGGGACCAGGGGAGGAGGAGGCAGCCAGGCAGGGAGGAGGTGGCCGGGGCGCGTGGCCGCACGCGCCGGGCGCGTGCCCGTCCTCCTGGCGGAGGAGGAAGGCGACAGGGGGGGTAGCGGTGGCGGGCTGGGCCGCTGGGGGAGCTGGGCCGGCTGGGCTGGACAGGTAAGCGCCATGTAAACTTTGCTCTTTTTATTTTTTTCTTCTGTTTTGTTTTATTTAATTTATTTTGCCACTGTTTTGAATTTAAAAATAATTCAAACAATGCCAAAAACTCCTGTGAATATTTTATATTGCTAGATGGACTTTTCCAAAAGCTTATAAAATATTTCAAGGGTATTTGAAATTATATTCTAATTATATGAATATAATTCAAATTCAAATAGCTAATGAATTAAATCCAAAGTCCCAAAAATAATTCCTTAAAAATGTTCAATATTTTGGTTGGGACCAGAACCCTTACCAAAAATTATCAAACATTTAAGGAGAGCATTTTGGTGCAATGAATGAGATTTCTAGGGTTTTTGCCCCTCTTTTATTTAAGTTTTTGAGGCTTCCGAAATTCCTCAGTTCAAATTTCAGAATTTAAACATGATGCACACATGAAGCTAGCCTAGAGCATTACCAGAAGCTAGGGATGTGACAAGTCACCCCCACTAAACAAAATCTCGTCCCGAGATTCAAGCGTAGGGTAAGGTGAAGGGGGAACGCAAACTAGTACAATCTTCACGATCCAGGTTGCACTTCAGTTGAACGTTGATTCATTCACCATCATTGTCTTGATGTCTTGCTCTGAGAATTCCAGCTAATCATGGCAAGAAGAGGAAAGGAAAACTCTGGAAGGATCGGTCTTCTCGAAGGTCGAACAACTCAGGATTAACTCCCGGAATGTGACATAGCAACATCTCTCGAGCTGAGAGACGAAGCATACCTCTAGATGGATTGAGTGGAGCAGGTGACGAGGTTCACTAGGTAGATAACAATTCCAGACTTAAGAATGTGGCGATCGGTTGTCAACGTAGCGAGGAGTTGAATTGCCATGATACCACGATGAAACATCCTGGAGGAGGGTGATTCGTAGATTATTACCTTAAGTGGCAGAAAGAATTACCTTTGATATAGAGATCATTGAGACTCTCTATATCAGCCTAAGGCAAATCACAGCAATCGATTGGCGGGGGTCGGTAGACTGGCATACTCGGACTTGGATGATGTGGATTACCTTGTTGAAGACAACGTAATGGATGAATTTGCTTATCACCGGAAATGGGAGGGACCCATGGTAGAATGGCACATTGGCGGTGCAAGCTGGGAACAAAATGCAAATGCCGGGAATGATTCTGGTAACTGGGGAAGAACCCAACAATAGAGAGTGAATTCACTGTTTGAGAAGTTATAGCATAACCGAGAAAGTTGAGAGCAACCCTAGTTAATGCCGATGGTAACGCCTAACGCTTGTGCGTGCTCTCAAGAACTTGAGCGTTTCCATATTCATCAAGGTTTTACCAACATCCGTGTCAAGGATCCTGGCTACACAACATACCACCATGATGAACAACGATGGACGATGCAGATGCATAGGAAGATAACATCAACTCAGATTTCACCCTAGCGAGGCCAAGGAAACAAAATCTGGATGATCGACCGAGAGAAATTTAGCACTCCGCTTCTAATATTCTCCTTGACGTGCTAGTGTAACCCATTCATAGATATGGTTTGATAACTAGAACATCAAGTAAAGATCGGACTTCGGGAGCAATAGAATCCATAAGGAACAGTTACGGAGGTAAATCCTACGAAATCCTTATGGGGAGGTGGCCAACTTCCTCAAACAAGATACTACAATAATAGGTCTTCCGGCTGGGTGTGTTGGCCACAACATCCACTTTACCGGTTATCGAGGGACCAATATTATAGTTCTTGGGAAATGTTCCAACCATCATATCTGCCTGAGACTCAGATCTGGTTGGTGTCAGGATATTCCAGACTCATCGAGTCTAGGAAGAAAAATGAAAGTTTGCAACACAAATCGACGAGATGACGTTGCGAGATTCTCAGGAAATGAACTACGATAGCAAGCTCCAAAACATGAGCTGGTTCTGCTACAAACATGTGAACACGTTGTTCCAGACAAGCATGCCCACATGATAGTCTTACAATAAAACACTACCGAGTCCTGGTTGGGAGCCATCATCGAGGATATCGAAGTTCTTTCATAAGTCCGGATTAGCTCTTATGAAGATACTCCTTCTCCTTGAACAAATCAGTCAGTGGCTTGGTGTGCTAGGATATACATATGGAATGAAGATGATCAGTCTAGCAGACCACAGAATTCTTCGCACGTGCATGACCGACTTGGGATGATTCCAAAGGAGCAAAAACAAACTTTCTCGAATTCACGACGGCAGCTTACATCAAAATGCATGGGAATCAAAGGAAGTCACTCCTTTCATCAAACAAGTACTTCATGAGCTAGCATGAAGAAAATGCTTTCAAAAGTTTCCAACGCTAACTTAATGTTCAACAACATCATGGAGGAGATAAGGATGTTGTCAATGGACTCAACAACAACTCATCGGAATTTCCATATCACTGGACTTCCACCATCGTGTGAACACGGTGATAGCATTGGTCAGACCCAAAAGATATGATGGTGTATGCTCGAGGGATCAACCACGAGGAAGACAACATTACGAACATCGTTGGTTCTGACTTGATTTGACGATAGCCCACACTCAAATCAACGGATTGATAAGACGATAGGTCCAGCAACTGATCACAGGGACCAATCGATGAAGATATCATCTTTCTTCAACACACACTACACAAGAATATCCCTTTGGAACGAACTAAGTCAGGCAAGCTTTTATCTTCCAACCCTCCAAGTTGTCGTTTGGATTAACCAACTAGCTCAGGGATATCTAACACCGATTCTTGGAGAGAAGGTGGTTCACAAGAAACCAACTTGATCACGAGCTCATCACAGCGGTCAGGTGACAACCTGGTAATACTTCCGAGAAGATCTTCGAAAAATCACGAACCACCGATATGTTACTAAGCTCGAGAACAATCTTGCTTTTCAGGGCAAGACGATATGATCAATAGAGCAAGGATTTGAAATAATCCTAACTCATCGATCGAGGAGTGAACCAGGTGAATGGACTAGGTAGCACGATCAATCTTAGAATGATGATTCAATAACCAACACACTAAGAATGAAATTATTGTCCTTTAACTACCCAGCAACGAGGTTGCTAGGCGTATTGATTTCACACATCACAATTCATTTGTCGGTATTCCGGTTGCATCAACACGAAGACCGAGGAATGACTAATGATGGCAAGAAGTATCACTGTACCAAGAGTTCATAGGATGGTGTGCAATTCCTATAACAATCTCGATATAAAATATGTAATACTCCAAGGTAGAGCAGAACAAAAGCTGGATTAGCAATTTGATCTGCGGAGCACAACTTCTTTGACCCAATCCTGGATAGGGAAGAGGTACAGGAGTTTGTTTCTCCTAGTCATTCAGGACAGAATGGCTTGACGGACCACAAGGGTAATAGGCATCGATAACACGAATGCACAATTACTCCTGACTATCAATTGATAGACGAGGGTCAAAAGACAACTAAAGAGGGACAACTCAAAGGAACATACGATTTTCTGAGTTGTGGATGCATGGTTTAGCATGTCGAACGAATTCCACATATTTCTTCCGGATAACCCATGCAGAAAGGTAGAACTGGCAGAGCCACAATATATAATGGAGAACTCATCAAGAGCACTCTGGTTGTGATCGTTCAGTTCAACGAGGAACTTATGCCATAAGTAGTTCATGGTATTTGGAAGAAGAAGATACCACGGACTTCAAGGACTATCGCAAAGGTTACTAATAATCTAAAGGAACTAGCAACACTATCAACATGAAGTAAGTAGGGTGAATCTTGGTTCGAAAACCCAGGAATAGAATACCTACTACTAAGTGGCGTCACGGAATGCTTTCGAGAATAAAGGCCAGAATCATCACACTAGGACACAAATCACGGCTAGACCACTAGATAATCCCCTGAGACACCTAGGGTCATAATAATAACTCCAACATAGATGTCAAGGCAATAGAATACCTCAACTCAACAATTAGTGTGATTGAGCTGGCATAAAGGAACATCGAAACCAGAGGGAAAGGATTTTGCAAACGCATCAGACTATTTAGAAACCTGGAATGACTCGGACAGCATAACGGCTGTAAATGCTCAGAAAGATTTGAGACATTCACAAAAATGGTGGCATAACCACTCAGGAGCACAATATCAAGGTTTCGAGATCAACAGTTAACGTACGGAAGTAGAAGAAACTGAACTCAAGCTTAAGTCCAACAATCTATAAGTCTACGGATTAGTAACACGTGATCCTGATAGAAAGAAAAGATAGCCTAGTTCGTAATCCCCGCAGGAAAGATAAGATGACTCAGATCAGAAGGCATAAGGTATAAGGAGTAAAAAGAGCCTTACGTTCCATCCCACAATCAATTCCCTTATATAACTAAAGAATTTCTAGACTCAACTTCGACCAGTTTGGCTTGGTGATCCTATAGGCAGTCAAGCTCTGATACCAACGCTGTCAGGACCCCGACTCAATGCCACATCGATCTAGCATGTAACACCTCATATCACTTTGCGGCCTCACGCACGGTATTCCCACGGGTGTCGCCTTACCTTTGCCTGGGACCGTTTGCGCCTTTTGGCACACGTATATGACAGTGTCGCTAGCATCCATATGATAAGGAGCCCGGGCTGACATGGCTAGTCGTAAACCCGAAGTGGCACAAACTTACAGGGACAGGCATCCATGACCCAGCATCGAACGTGTCGGTCATCAGCGAGTGAATTCAGGCTGTAGCACTGGGCTAGCAGGACTCCGGTGAACCGGGCTGTAGCGGGCTAACAGGACTCCGGTATTCATCGCGTGACATTTCCCCGAAGGGACAGACACAGGAACGAAGAAGGACACATGCCGGCCAGCCTAAGTGTTCCGGAGCAGTAGCAAGCTACCATGGCTCGGTGGAAACACTAGGAGACATTTCCCCGTAAGAGAGGCTACTAAAGATAAACAACTAGATGGTCAGATCCCACACATACCAAGCATTTCAATAACATACACACAATATGCTCGATATGTGCAAATACAACATGGCATCACAACATGACTCTATGACTCAAGTAATTTATTCAATAGGCTCCGAGGAGCGAGATATTACAAACATGGGTCTCATGACCCAACACTCAGAGCATACAAATCAAAGCACAAGCGGAAGCTATCATGTCTGAGTACAGACAACTATAAATGAAAAAGGCTGAGAAGCCTGACTATCTACCAGATCCTGCCGAGGGCACAAGATCGTAGCTGAGGTAACAAGCTAGACGTCGAAGTCCACGCGGAACTACTAGTGAGACTGAAGTCTCTCTCCAAAACATAAAATAGGCAAACGTGAGTACAAATGTACCCAGCAAGACTTACATCAGATCTATCTACATATGCATCATTATCAACAAGGGGGTGGAGGGGTTTGACTACAGCAAGCCAGCTTTGACTCGGTGGCTAACCTGAACTACGACTGCAAGTAACTCTTTTGAGGTGGCGCACACGAGTCCAGATATTCACCATATCAATACACCACTATGGATCCGCTCCCGTCTCCCTACGAGAACGCCATCCATAGCACTCACGCTTATCTTGCATATTTTAGAGTATCCACTTTCACTTGTCTATGAACTGTACAAGGGGTCCACGTTTCCATATCCGAGGAATCCGGCTATTCGAATAGATGATGTTAACCCTGCAGGGGTGTACTTCTTCACACACGCTTTCGCCACTTATCGCCCTGTACACGTCATGTACCTCGGCAACCTTCAAGCGGAAGCCGGGCGAGGGAGTCGGCCACGACCTGACTAACCAAACAAGTCTCTAGTCCAGGTTTATCGCCTATTTAGGTTCCATCCGCAAGGAGATCCGGCCGGGGTGTCGCTTACGGCCCCAAACGATGTGTGCAGGGTTCCCAAGCCCACCAACCGGGTGCCACTTGGTACACCGTGCCACTGTGCCTAGTCTGTCCCAAGCCCACCTATACCGGGTGCCACTTGGTAGACTACTAACACTACCTACAAACACCAGAAACTAGTTGCAACTCCTGGACAGAGATCATGTTGATTAATAAGTCGAGAGAGCTTGGAGCGCCCGGAGCCCCATGTGTGGTAGTAACTGATCATGGATCACAAACACAGAACTCAGTTCCTGAGGACGGCTGCAATGAGACAACCCACCATGTACTCCTACATGGCCTCTCACCGCTACCTTTACCAAATCGTGTTCACACACTTAGCTCACGCACATTGGGACATGTTCACACGCCTCTGATTCATCCCCGATGAATCAGACCTGACTCGACTCTAAGCAGTAGCAGGCATGACAAACAAGCATGAATGAGTAGGCACATCAGGGCTCAAACAACTCCTACTCATGCTAGTGGGTTTCATCTATTTACTGTGGCAATGACAGGTCATGCAAAGGATAAAGGGTTCAGCTACCGCAGCAAGTATCAAATATGTCGTTGTTGTCCTAATGCAGTAAAAGAGAGCAGGAGCGAGAGAGTGGGATTTTATCGGAATGAACAAGGGGGTTTTGCTTGCCTGGCACTTCTGAAGATAACATTGAGTCTTCATCAGTGTCAATGATCACATCATCGGTATCACGTCTATCGAGAGGGGACAAATACCGGCAACACAGAAGGGAACACAATCAATGCAATGCACAATATGATGCATGATCATGACATGGCAAAATGAATGTGTTTTGGGCTAATGCAACTAGCAACAGATTAAATGAAGTTGGTTTGAATACAAGATTCAAATTCAAACTGCCATTAATTGATTTGTGCTAAACAGCAGCTATAAGTTGTTCTAACATGCATGAAAATGGTACAGATGGATTCCTTGAATTTTTCTGATAATTTTTCATATATAAATTATTTAATTTGGAGTTACGGTTAATTTTCTATGATTTTTTGAAGTTTTAGGCATTTTCTGGAATTTCCTGATTATTTATAAGATAAACTAAATTCCAGAAAAGGAATATTGCGTCAGCATGACGTTGGCATGACGTCAGCAAGTCAACAGGGGCCGGTCCGGGTCAAACCTGACCAGTGGGGCCCACTGGTCAGTGACTAAGGCTAATCCTAATATAACTTAAACCTAACCTAGTTTAATTAGCCGGGCCGGGCCCGCAGGTCAGTGAGTCAGTGGCTAAAAAAAAGTTAGAAAAAACTAAACTAATTAACAGGGGCTGGCCCCACCTGTCATCGACCCAGGGGGGTCAAACCCCTGGTCAACAGGGCCTAACCCACCGGCGTCTAGCCGCCGGCAACGACCAGACGCGGAGGAGGCTCGGGAATCGCCCACAGGGCACGGTTTAGGGCGCGGATGGGTTCTACGGCGAGCTGGGACTCGTGCGCATCCAGCGGTGGCGGCGAATGGAGCTGGGGTGGCCCGAAGCGACGGCAACTACGACGACGGTGGCGGCCGGAGTTCGGGCGACCACGGGTTTGATGCTGCAGAGAGCAAGCGGGCTAGTTTTTGCGCTAGGCATGCTCTATGGGAAACTACGAACGCGCAGGGCTCGCCGGGGTGACCAAATGGTCACCGGAGCTACGCCGGCGGCGAGCTCGGCGGAGGTGAGCTTAGGCCATGGCGGAATCGGTGCTAGAGGACGCGCTAGAGGAAGGGAACAGGGGGGAAATGGAGAGGAGCTCACGTAGGGACTAGCAGAGTCGACGACGAGGTCGGGGAAGCTCTGGACGACCCGAATTTACGGCGGCGATCTCCGGGCACCGGAGATGAAGACGACGACGTTGGCGACGAAGCAAAGCCCTCCGGCTCGTTTCCTTCGGCTTGGGGATGTGGTGCTCGATTGCGGAGCTGCTGGGCACGGTCACGGGACGAGAGGTGGTCGGTGGTCATAGCTACGGCGAGCGGCGCTCTCAGGTGCGTTCGGTGACGAGAGGGAGGGAGAGCAGAGGAGGAGGAGGGGGTCCAGAGAGCGAGGGAGAAGTGAGAGGGGGTCGGGGGCTGCGTGGCGTCGCGG
>NC_057807.1:517629858-517636774 GCF_018294505.1 Triticum aestivum
GGTGACGAGAGGGAGGGAGAGCAGAGGAGGAGGAGGGGGTCCAGAGAGCGAGGGAGAAGTGAGAGGGGGTCGGGGGCTGCGTGGCATCGCGGGAGGGACCAGGGGAGGAGGAGGCAGCCAAGCAGGGAGGAGGTGGCCGGGGCGCGTGGCCGCGCGCGCCGGGCGCGTGCCCGTCCTCCTGACAGAGGAGGAAGGCGACAGGGGGGGTAGCGGTGGCGGGCTGGGCCGCTGGGGGAGCTGGGCCGGCTGGGCTGGACAGGTAAGCGCGAGGTAAACTTTGCTCTTTTTATTTTTTTCTTCTGTTTTGTTTTATTTAATTTATTTTGCCACTGTTTTGAATTTAAAAATAATTCAAACAATGCCAAAAACTCCTGTGAATATTTTATATTGCTAGATGGACTTTTCCAAAAGCTTATAAAATATTTCAAGGGTATTTGAAATTATATTCTAATTATATGAATATAATTCAAATTCAAATAGCTAATGAATTAAATCCAAAGTCCCAAAAATAATTCCTTAAAAATGTTCAATATTTTGGTTGGGACCAGAACCCTTACCAAAAATTATCAAACATTTAAGGAGAGCATTTTGGAGCAATGAATGAGATTTCTAGGGTTTTTGCCCCTCTTTTATTTAAGTTTTTGAGGCTTCCGAAATTCCTCAGTTCAAATTTCAGAATTTAAACATGATGCACACATGAAGCTAGCCTAGAGCATTACCAGAAGCTAGGGATGTGACATTTCAGGATGTCTTTCCACCAATAGGATCCACATAAAACTGTGCCATGAGGAACCACACCATCATAATAGGTGCTCCAAATAAGAGAAACCCAAGGATGTCAGCTTTGTTATAGAACTTGGAAAGGTGCTTGGAAAGGAGGGCTCTGTTCTGGATGGTCAGATTTACTATTCCCATACCACCTTTGTCTTTAGGTCTACATACAAGAGGCCAAGCAGCAGGTGATTGCCTCGGAGTATCAGAATTTCCTCTCCATAAGCATTGCCTCATTATCCTCTCGAGTTGCTTTATAATAGTGTGTCCATAACAGTGTGTCAAATAAATGTGGATTAGGTTCAAGTGGAGGCAATATGTGGTGCATGTCAAAAGTATACTACTAATCCAAACTTGATCTAGTTTGGACTAGTAGTACTTTTGATGTGCACCACATGTTGCCTCCACTTGAATCTAATCCGCCAGCACAAGCTATTTAATCATCATCATAGTTATTACCACCAACAATAGTTATTTAATCATCATAGTCATAGTGTAGCACAACATCATCTTCAAACTCATTCTAGCTAGTTAATCACCACCAACACTAGCTGCGGTAGCTATCTAATCACCACCAACACTAGCTAATAATAATCATCATAGTCATTACCACCAACACTAGCTATGTAATCATCATAGTCATAGTGTAGCACATCATCATCTTCAAACTCATTTATAGCTAGCTAATTAATCACTCCTGCTGCTCTCTCTCATGTAAAATAACATAAAACATGTGTAGCACTCCTGCTTCATCAAGTTGGAGCATGCAGATGAACCAGTCTCCTAATCGTGGGCTATGTTTGTCATTGCTGCCCCCTAGTACTTCTCTACGACCGTTCGCAATTTTGCTCCAATCTTTCACTATTAAGCATTCCTCGCTATTAATCATGTATGCACTAAAGTGCATTGTAGGATATCTTGGCCGTAAGCTAACAATTCTCATGCGACCTTTAGTCTCGATCCAATGAGGCACAACATTCACCGGGAGTCCATGTTGAAGAACATCGTATAGTAACATACTTAGCAATGAAGTTTAGCTTAAAAAATAATGTATGCAAAAGATGCACTGAGGAGAAATAGTAAAAATCTTACCATCTTTCCTAAATAGATGTGACCGTAGTTAAGTACGAACACTATTGGTCGCTCGTTTTGAGTACTAAGATTTTCAAGTCCAGAAAAATAACTTGTCTTGACAGTATGAAGATCCTCAAGCCATGAAACATAATGACTTATCTCCTCGCAATTTAGTTCAGCCCCGGGATAGTAGTAGGTCATGTCTACCCAGCGTTGTACATGTTTGCTTGAATGGAAATAAGCTGTGAATAGAAATTAGTTGTCAACTATTTTTGAATAAACAATATCAAAGACAAAAATATGGTTGAGAAACTCACATAATGGTATAACTGGAGGTGTCTGCACATCGACCCAGACGTGAATGTTACCTTCAATATCATCTTCTGGACGAATATCAAAGGTGATAACCATATTAGGCTCAAATGCATAAGTCTTGCATAGTGCTTCCCAAGTTTTGCATCCAAAATAGGTGTAGGTGTCTACATTGTATAATTTTGCGTGGAAAATACAACCATGCTCGGTCTTCAAGTAAACTCATTTTACCACCATAGTAGTTTTCATAGGACTGAAACCTATCTTATCCAAGACAAAAACTCTTGCATGGCAGGGGATACGCTAGTAGAGTAGTAAAAAAATTAAATTATAAGTTGAAGCAAATGAAGCATATGTCATGCTTAATTACAAAAAAAGACTTGTCGTTGTGACTTACTGTATCCACTTCGAAGTTCTCGTCCAGCTTGATGCTGAAGCGCCTATCACCATCTAGGAAGATTCTGTCGCACAGTCCGCGCTTGTCTTCACAGTATTTGCAAATACCGAAATCCTTTTCATTGTCAGACATTTCCTTTGTTCATAGTTGAAACATTAATTGAAAATCGATCGAAGACAACTACCAGGAAACTCAACACACAAATCCGGGGCACTCGATATTTCCTACATATTCTGGCACAAGTCATGCCAAAATTCATGAAAAAATCTGGCATGACCTTTGCTAAAATAGGACATATCGAGCACCTGAAATTTGCCGGAACGGAAATGAATCTACACTCCAGCAAAACATAGGCCACTTGGAGGTGTAACGTGCAAACATGACCGGCCACTTGGGCAAGCACATATCCTATTTTAGCAACACAAGATATACATTTCAAAATATCTTATAGGACTCATATTGACATGAGCATTCAACAAGCAAAACAAAATTGTAAAATAAATAAGTATTCAAATTAGCATGCATTCACTAAGCAAAAGTAAATCATCTCTTGCATCTGCACATCGTCGAATATTATCACCAATACATCCCGAATAGTATCATAGATATAACATCACTAATACAACTAAAACCCTAGCGAACGACGGGTATCGGTGCGGGCGGTTGTCACGCCCAATATGCGATACTATCCTAAAGAGACTCGAAGGTCCCACCAAGGATAGAACCGCATATTGAAACGCTTTTGCAAGGTGGATATCATTACATCAACATTACATAATAGATGGGGATACATACCAAAGGCATACAATGCCACATAATACAACATCATCTTACATAAGAGCACCATCCGACTACGGATGAAACACAAACAGAAACTCAAACGACATCCACCCTGCTAGCTCAGGCTGCCGACCTGGAACCTATCCCCTAATCGAAGAAGAAGCAGAAGAAGAACTCCAAAATAAGCAAACATCACTCTCGCGTCAAGATCATCGCACAACCTGTACCTGCAACTGTTGTTGTAGTAATCTGTGAGGCATGAGGACTCAACAATCCCATTTCCATGGGTATCAAGACTAGCAAAGATTAATGGGAAGGAAGGGGTAAAATGGTGAGGTTGCAGCAGCGACTAACCATATATGATGGCTAACATACGCAAATAAGAGCGAGGAGAGAGCAAGCAGAATGGTCGTGAATCTAGCAATGATCAAGAAGTGATCCTAAACTCCTACTTACGTCAAACATAACCCCAAACCGTGTTCACTTCCCGGACTCCGCCGAAAAGGGACCATCACGGCTACACACGCGGTTGATGCGTTTTAATTCGAATCAGGTGTCAAGTTATCTACAGCCGGACATTAACAAATTCCCATCTGCCGCATAACCGCGGGAACGGCTTTCAAAAAATTATACCCTGCAGGGGTGTCCCAACTTAGCCCATGATAAGCTCTCACGATCAACGAAGGATATTCCTTCTCCCAAGAAGACTCATTCAGACTTGGAATCCCGGTTACAAGACATTTCGACGATGGTAAAACAAGACCAACAAAGCCGCCCGAATGTGCCGACAAATCCTGATAGGAGTTGCACATATCTCGTTCTCAGGGCACACCGGATTGTCCAAACTTCCGGTAGGCCAGCCCAGAGTTGCCCCTGGTGACCACCGGCGGCTGACAGGTTGGACCAACACTCACGACGAGCACTGGCCCGGGGGGGGGATAAAAATAAGATGACCCTCGGGAGCGGGACTCCCAAGGGAAAAAGGGCTAGGTGAGGCAAATGTAAAACCAAGGTTGGGCCTTGCTCGAGGAGTTTTATTCAAAGCGAACTGTCAAGGGGGTCCCATAAATCACCCAACCGCGTTAGGGACGCAAAATCTGGGAACATAACACCGGTATGACGGAAACTAGGGCGGCAAGAGTGGAACAAAACACCAGGCAAAAGGCCGAGTCTTCCACCCTTTACCAAGTATATAGATGCATTAATTAAATAAGAGATATTGTGATATCCCAACATAATCCTGTCCACCATGGAGTAATCTTCAACTTCACCTGCAACTAGCAACGCTATAAGAGGGCTGAGCAAAGCGGTATCATAGCCAAGCAATGGTTTGCTAGGAAGGGTTAAAAAGGCTAGAGGCTGACATGACAAATTGGAGGCTTGAAGAGCAAATGATAGGTAGCGCAGCAAAGCGATAGAACGAAGCAACTAGCATAGCAATGATAGTAGTGAGATCCAGGATAGCGGTCATCTTGCCTGAAATCCCGCTAGGAAGAAGAACGAGTCCATGAAGTAGATGAAGCCACGAAGACGAACCAAGCGTAGACGAACGAATCCTCGCGATCGCAACGAAATGGGAACTATCGAGAAGAAGCACACAACATAGTAAACACACCACACATGAACACGACATGATGCATAAACAAGTATGATGCAAGACAAGACTAAACGAAGCTACTCATGGCAAGAGATGATGCATACAAGAGCAACACATCAACGCAAGTTTAAATGAGGTCGGGAACAACATATAACAATTACGGTAAGTCCTCATATGCAAATTTCGAAGTTGGTCCAGATCTGAATAAACCTTATGTTGAAGTTGTTAAACAGCAAGTTAAGATGCACAAAGATGATCTACACAAGATTCTAGTCAAGTTACATATAAAGTTCATTTAGTTTGCAGCTACGGCCTAGAAGATATGAGCAAAACAAGTTAAACATGGCTTTGATGCAAAATGCATACAAACATCAAGCAAACACCTCAAAACAAGGATGCAACATGATAATATGAAACTATATGAAAAATCAACCAAGTTTCATATAGAGCACACTCAAAACGGAGCAACGGTTCAACACATACACGCTATACAAGTTTAAAGGACAAGCTGTCCAAAACAGCAACTAGAAATATTGCAAGCATCAAAACAATATGCTACAGCATCTCAATAGGAAAACAAAAGGCATGGTCATGATGTACAGGTAAAGCATAACAAAACATGAACACTGAGCTATCTCTAGAAATCACTAGAACATGCTACAAAACACATGGCAAGATTGCAAATAATAACAGTTTCAGGCTTAGCAGAAATAACATCAGGTTGCAATGTTTAGAGCCATTAAACAACATGTTACAGGATTTTATAATGGCAAAAAAAGGCATGGCATGAATCTACTAATTTCATATAACAAAAGTCCTTTACTGACCATGAGACAAAAAGGATCAGAAGATATGATGGCACCCATGTAAACATGGCAAGTTATATGACAGATTCATACATGGCAGAAGCAACGATAAGTAGGCATGTTGGTGAGCTTGTACCACTCACAACAGATCAATACATGGCATGACAAGGTAACCAACAGTAAGAAGACATGTTTATGAAGCTAAGCATGGCAAGATCAAGTTCATAGGGTACATGAATAACTAGCAAAGCTCATGACAAAACTGAACTTAATGTTACCAGGTTGACAGCAACATTATTTAGCAACTTTGGAGCAAGATTACAACAATCTACAGGAAGCTATAAATGCAACCAGGTGCACGGATGGATATATCATGACATGTATAACAAAACATTCTTAGTGAACATCTCCAGATTATGTACAGAATGACTAGTAGCAGCAGGTTTACATGGCAACAAAATATAACAGAATCAATCTAGCAAAACAGCAACAGCAAGTACCCTACTTAACAAGCTTGATTCACTCACTACACAGCTCACAAAAATACATAGATTGCAGCACTGTGAAGATGTCATGACATAGTACAAAACACATGTAGACATCAACCTCATAGTATGCACACACAAAATGTAACGAAAAAGACAAATCACCAACTTCTGTTAACAGACAGCAGTTAACATCATATAACACTCCTGCAATGATGATTCAGGCATCAAGATGAGCTCAAATGAACATGGTGCAATGGAATGCAATGTAGAGGATCTCACAAGGAACATTTTGATATATTATACACGCAAAGAGGAGAAGTATGCATGGAGTTAAGACATGATGAACAGGTGCACAAAATGTTGAAAAACTCAGGGACTTGGGCGATTTTTACCCTGCGAAAAACTGGACGAAGATGTTCCGGGACGGAGGGATCCGAGCGCGGGGAGGCACATTTGGATGGATGCATTGGTGGATCTGGTCCACCCCACTGCGGATCCGGCTCCGGCGAGCTCCGGCGAGGGCACGGAAGCCGAGGCGGCGGCTGACGACTCCGGCGACGAGCAGGGAGGTCGGGGAGGTCCGGCGGACGGCGGAGGAGGTTGCCAGAGGGCGGAGGCCGGCGCGGTCGAGGCGACGGCGGCGGTGCGCTCAGAGCAGCGGCTCCGGCGAGCGCTCCGGCGCGCGGCGGGA
>NC_057807.1:517637177-517644073 GCF_018294505.1 Triticum aestivum
GAAGAGAATTTGCAGCCCGGTGGCAGTTTCGGAGACCGAAACGTCCGACGAAGGTACCGACAGCGGTACCGCTATATGTTTAACGGTTGGGCTATCAAACGAGCTCCGAATGCAACGAAACTTGACAGGCGGTCTACCGGTGCTATACCAAGGCCGCTTGGCAATACTCGGTCCATTCCGAGAACGTTTAACACCCGCAAACAATGAGACAAAAGGGGGAACGCCGGAGGGCATAGAAGTGCCGGATTGCAAAACGAAGAACGGGGAAAATGCTCGGATGCAAGAAACGAACACGTATGCAATGCAATGCAATGCACATGATGACACAATGCAAATGATGACATGGCAAAATGCAGCACGCAAGCAAATGACATGGCAATGGCAACGACGGCGAATAACTGGCAGACACCTGGCGCATCGAATCCGGGGTGTTACAACACTCCTCCACTAACAAGAGATCTCGTCCCGAGATCTTAGGACCGAGATGGAAGGAAAAGGGATGAGGTGAAGCAAGAACTCAAGGGAAGAAGCAAAGAATCGAGAGCATCCGAGAAGAAGAGAAGAACAACGAGAATGACGAGAATCGAAAGCTCACGGAATCAGATAGACCCTAAAAACACTCCGGTTAGAACAAGATATAAAAGGAATAAGCACGAAAGAATTTGGACAACACTCTGGCTGAAAATGGAAGGAATAGAACATGAACTTAACCCAATGAGATGGCACTTGACGAGATGACCAACGGAATGCCTCCGGAAGAATTGAAAGAGTTGAATGAAAAGAACTTAGAAGGAAGGATTGAATGGAGTTGTTGAGAAAATCAACAACGAAAGAATAAGCTTGATGTGGACTTATGGATAACATCTCAAAACTATGAGGTGATAACCGGCCACAAACGGAAATGATTGGATAGTTGAGAAGAACGAAGAAATGCAAAACTCCACTTCAAAGAATACGGAGAATTAATTGCACTTCGAGACGCAAGAAGAAAAGATACTTGAACTCTACCAACAAGAATTTTGATGAACACTTGAAGAATGAAATAAATCATGAAGAACCACCATGAAGAACTCCGGTAACAAAAGGATGACGAGATAAAATGAAGGATGAACGAATAAGGTGAGCCTTGCAGTGATTTAGGTTGAGGTTCCGACGGAATGGCCGAGGAAATATGAACTCCGGAAGATGAAAACACTTGGAACTAGAACTTATTCATTGAGAACAAACTCCGAAGGAAGGGATTACTCACTTGGATGAAATAAGAATAACATTTATTGTATGCTTATCCTTCATCAAATTAAATTGATGACAAGCAATGGATTGCATACAACTTATCCGCGTTGAAAAGGATTAAAGGGGGATATGGCGCAAAACTTGAGAAAGTCTTCACGAACCACCGGTAGGATTGAAAAGAACGAAAGGATTAATATGATAAGCAAAGAAAAGAATATTGAACAAACCACCGTAAGAATTCGAAAAAGACTGATGAAAGAGACTTAATCACTGGGAAGAATTAGAAGAACCAATATGCTCGAGGGGATTTAGATGCAAAAGAACAAAGAGATCATGAGCTGATTAACGAACACTTGAACGAAGCACCGGGATAATTGGATAACGGTAGCCGGAATGATGTCCTCCGGTGAAACGAAAAAGAAATCAACTCCTGAAATACTCCGGATGGGTAAGAAAGAATATCTGACAAACTGAAATAATTCGAGAGGATGATATGAAGCTAGAACCATGAAACTTCGAGAGAACAGACAATATTTAGAGGAAAAACACTTCTTCGGTTTCCAAATGACGACGAGAAACACCACCAAAATTACTGAGATACTCCGGGAGAAAGGAAAGCAAAGAAGTTGAGCCAACAATGAAATGATTTGAAATCGGTCTTGGAGATGGCATGTGACTGATGAAATTCATTCTTACGTCACACTTGAAAAGAATTTGAGAATAACTCCGGGAGAATTAGAAGATTCAGGTAAGATCCTGGAAAAAGACCTGTGGGTCAGGGCCCACTAAAGAGAAAAAAACACCGTTGGAAAGGGATGTTGAACAGATAGATGAAGCACCAGAACAATTGAAATATTTGAATGAGGTGACAACCTCGAATTAATTGGAACACAGATGAATCTCCTGAGATGTCTTCCGGACTCCGGAATGATTGAATGGCGAGAGGCAAACGAGCAAGGAGAGCACTTGATCCAAGGAAAAGAATGTGATCAACCCGAAAAACTTAATTGAATCCACCGGAGAAGAAAAAGAGATGATGAATGTCAAATGAGACGAGAATTCACCGGTTGAAACAATTGAGGGGATACTGAAAAGGCTTTGCACGAATGAAATTGATCCTCGAAAGAGACTCAGACTCCGGGAAGAAAAAAGGGTGGGAGGGCGGGAAAAACAAAGGCAACTTGGAAGGGAGAACCAACGAATATCTTCAAGAGAAAACACCGGTTGAGATCATTGAGGAGAGAAAGCAAAGACTTTGCACGAGTAGGATGGATACTCGATTACGGACTCCGGCTCCGAGATGAAAAAGGGAGGGAGGGTGGGAAAAGAAAACAACTGAGGATTGAACTTGGCAAAGATGAAGAGGCTCGAGTCAACTTGACGAGAAATGCACCGGATGAAAAGAGAAGAGAAAAAATGATCAGAAAACCAACTGCGTGAACCTAAAGAAGAATTTGAAGGGGAATAGGAGTAATTCAAAACACCTACTTCAAGATTCCTAACCAGAGCGACGAAGGGGTTGAGGAGTAAAAATAATCCTACTCTCCGATATATATAATCCTAAGACTCAAAATAGTTTTGTTCTAAACTCAACAACGGCCAACAATCAAGAGGGCTCCTATGGTCGGTCGAGGCTCTGATACCAACTTGTCACGCCCAATATGCGATACTATCCTAAAGAGACTCGAAGGTCCCACCAAGGATAGAACCGCATATTGAAACGCTTTTGCAAGGTGGATATCATTACATCAACATTACATAATAGATGGGGATACATACCAAAGGCATACAATGCCACACAATACAACATCATCTTACATAAGAGCACCATCCGACTACGAATGAAACACAAACATAAACTCAAACGACATCCACCCTGCTAGCCCAGGCTGCCGACCTGGAACCTATCCCCTGATCAAAGAAGAAGCAGAAGAAGAACTCCAAAATAAGCAAACATTGCTCTCGCGTCAAGATCATCGCACAACCTATACCTACAACTGTTGTTGTAGTAATCTGTGAGCCACGAGGACTCAGCAATCCCATTACCATGGGTATCAAGCCTAGCAAAGCTTAATGGGAAGGAAGGGGTAAAATGGTAAGGTTGCAGTAGTGACTATGCATATATGGTGGCTAACATACGCAAATAAGAGCGGGGAGAGAGCAAGCGGAACGGTCATGATGCTAGCAATGATCAAGAAGTGATGCTGAACTCCTACTTACGTCAAACATAACCCAAAACCGTGTTCACTTCCCGAACTCCGCCGAAAAGGGACCATCACGGCTACACACGTGGTTGATGCGTTTTAATTCGAATCAGGGGTCAAGTTATCTACAACTGGACATTAACAAATTCCCATCTGCCGTATAACCGCGGGCACGGCTTTTGAAATATTATACCCTGCAGGGGTGTCCCAACTTAGCCCATAATAAGCTCTCGCGATCAACGAAGGATATTCCTTCTCCCAGGAAGACCCGATCAGACTCACAATCCCGGTTACAAGACATTTCGACGATGGTAAAACAAGACCAGCAAAGCCGCCCGAATGTGCCGAGAAATCCTGATAGGAGCTGCACATATCTCGTTCTCAGGGCACACCGGATTGTCCAAACTTCCGGTAGGCCAGCCCAGAGTTGCCCCTGGTGACCACCGGCGGCTGACAGGTTGGACCAACACTCACGACGAGCACTGGCCCGGGGGGGATAAAAATAAGATGACCCTCGGGAGCGCAACTCCCAAGGGAAAAAGGGCTAGGTGAGGCAAATGTAAAACCAAGGTTGGGCCTTGATGGAGGAGTTTTATTCAAAGCGAACTGTCAAGGGGGTCCCATAAATCACCCAACCGCGTTAGGGACGCAAAATCCGGGAACATAACACCGGTATGACGGAAACTAGGGCGGCAAGAGTGGAACAAAACACCATGCATAAGGCCGAGTCTTCCACCCTTTACCAAGTATATAGATGCATTAATTAAATAAGAGATATTGTGATATCCCAACATAATGCTGTCCACCATGGAGCAATATTTAACTTCACCTGCAACTAGCAATGCTATAAGAGGGCTGAGCAAAGCGGTATCATAGCCAAGCAATGGTTTGCTAGGAAGGGTGAAAAGGGTTAGAGGCTGACATGTCAAATTGGGAGGCTTGAAGAGCAAATGATAGGTAGTGCAGCAAAGCGATAGAACGAAGCAACTAGAATAGCAATGATAGTAGTGAGATCCAGGGTAGCGGTCATCTTGCCTGAAATCCCACTAGGAAGAAGAACGAGTCAATGAATTAGATGAAGCCACGAAGACGAACCAAGCATAGACGAACGAATCCTCACGATCGTAACGAAACGGGAACTATCGAGAAGAAGCACACAACATAGTAAACACACCACACATGAACACGACATGATGCACAAAAAAGTATGATGCAAGACAAGACTACATGAAGCTACTCATGGCAAGAGATGATGCATACAAGAGCAACACATCAAGGCAAGATTAAATGACGCCGGGAACAACATATAAACAATTCCGGTAAGTCCTCATATTTAAATTTCGAAGTTGGTCCAGATCTGAATAAACCTTACGTTCAAGTTGTTAAACAGCAAGTTAAGATGCGCAAAGATGATCTACACGAGATTCTAGTCAAGTTACATATAAAGTTCATTTAGTTCAGAGCTACGGCCTAGAAGATATGAGCAAAACAAGTTAAACATGGATTTGATGCAAAATGCATACAAACATCAAGAAAACACCTCAAAACAAGGATGCAACATGATAATATGAAACTACATGCAAAATCAACCAAGTTTCATATAGAGCACAATCAAAACGGAGCAACGGTTCAACACATACACGCTATACAAGTTTAAAGGACAAGCTGTGCAAAACAGCAACTAGACATATTGCAAGCATCAAAACAATATACTACAGCATCTCAACAGGAAAAAAAATGCTTGGTCATGATGTACAAGTAAAGCATAACAAAACATTAACACTGAGCTATCTCTAGAAATCACTAGAACATGCTCCAAAACACATGGCAAGATTGCAAATAATAACAGTTTCAAGCTTACCAGAAATAACATCAGGTTGCAATGTTTAGAGCCATCAAACAACATGTTACAGGATCTTATCATGGCAAAAAAAGGCATGGCATGAATCTAATAGTTGCATAGAACAAAAGTCCTTTACTGACCATGAAACAAAAAGGATCAGAAGATATGATGGCACCCATGTAAACATGGCAAGTTATATGACAGATTCATACATAGCAGACACAGCGATAAGTAGGCATGTTGGTGAGCTTGTACCACTCACCACAGATCAATACATGGCATGAAAAGGTAACCAACAGTAAGAATACATGTTTATGAAGCTAAGCATGGCAAGAGCAAGTTCATAGCGTACATGAATAACAAGAAAAGCTCATGACAAAACTGAACTTAATGTTACCAGGTTGACAGCAACATTATTTAGCAACTTTGGAGCAAGATTAAAACAATCTACAGGAAGACATAAATGCAACCAGGGGCAAGGATGGATAGATCATGACATGTATAACAAAACATTCTTAGTGAACATCTCCAGATTATGCATAGAGTGACTAGTAGCAGCAGGTTTACATGGCAACAAAATATAACAGAATTAGTCTAGCAAAACAGCAACAGCAAGTACCCTACTTAACAAGCTTGGTGCACTCACTACACATCTCACAAAACTACATAGATTGCAGCAATGTGAAGATGTCATGACATAGTACAAAACACATGTAGACATCAACCTCATAGGATGCACACACAAAATGTAACGAAAAAGACAAATCACCAAGTTCTGTTAACAAACAGCAGTTTACATCATATAGCACTCTTGCAACGATGATTCAGGCATCAAGATGAGCTCAAATGAACATGGTGCAATGGAACGCAATGTAGAGGATCTCACAAGGAACATTTTGATATATTATACACGCAAAGAGGAGCAGTATGCATGGAGGTATGACATGATGAACAGGTGCACAAAATGTTGAAAAACTCAGGGACTTGGGCGATTTTTACCCCGCGAAAAACTGGATGAAGATGTTCCGAGACGGAGGGATCCGAGTGCGGGGAGGCGCGTTTGGATGGATGCATTGGTGGATCTGGTCCACCCCACTACGGATCTGGCTCCGGCGAGCTCCGGCGAGGGCGCGGAAGCCGAGGCGGCGGCTGACGACTCCGGCGACGAGCAGGGAGGTCGGGGAGGTCCGGCGGACGGCAGAGGAGCTTGCCAGAGGGCAGAGGCTGGCGCGGTCGAGGCGACGGCGGCGGTGCGCTCGGAGCAGCGGCTCCGGCGAGCGCTCCGGCGCGTGGCGAGACGGATCAGGCCTCGATGGGCTTGCTCGGGCCCGATCTGGGCTCGGCGGGCCCGCGGGCGTCGTGGCGGAGCGGGGATTCCAGGGCGACGTGGCCAGGACACATGGCGGGTGCCGGTTGGCCCTGGCGGCGGCTGGCGGCGGCGCTGCCCACTGGGTTGGCGCCACGTGGCGGTGGCAAGGTGGAGGCGCGGGAGGAGGCCAAGTGGCGGCAGCGGAGCGGGCCGGCGCAGAAATGTGGGTGGGTTGCGCGGCTGGAGGGTAGGTTTAGGCCAAAATTGGCAGGGGAGGACGTCCATATATAGAAAGGGGGCTAGGGTT